>NC_092261.1:1344498-1544498 GCF_036320965.1 Panulirus ornatus
TTCTTCTCTCTGCCTCTATATTTCAGTCTATATTTTGTTCCACCTTCAACCCTTCATCGTCATGACACCTTGACTCCTCTTCCCTCACTTCGATCAACATTCTTTGCTTCCATTGCTACCGAGCTTGGCTTCACCCAACTATATCCAGTAAAGAAATAGAACGCTCCTTTTGCTCCTGAAACAGAGCCCTTCTCTCTTGCTGTTCTCCCAACAGAGCCGTTCATCTCTGTTGTTCCCCAACAGAGCCGTACTGTGTATTTGTTTACCTTACTGTACTGTGTATTTGTTTACCGCTTCACCTGGGGTGACAAGCCAGCCGCCAGTCCTGCCGCTTCGTCTGGGATGCATCAGTCAAGTTCAGTGTGTATCAGCTGACCATAAACACAAGTTTTGTACTTGCGATTCGTCAACTGCTGCAACTCGAGAGAAATCAAATCAAACTGTTGACAAATCAAATCAAACTAGAATTTGAAACCCGTAAAGTATATGAAGGATGGAGATGAATGTTCCGCTACTTCAAACCCATAATATGCACGATGAAAAATGAGGGAAGTTCCATCATCTTAAACCACGATACTTGTGATGGAAAGAGATCTTACTGTTAACATATATCTTCCTTCAATATGATCACATTGTAACCTTATATATCTTCCTTCAATATGATCACATTGTAACCTTATATATCTTCCTTCAATATGATCACATTACATATCAGGGCCACATTGTCTGTGATTCATACATCAGCAGCCAGTTGACACAGTGAATCCCAAGAATCATTTACTCTCAGTATCACCAGCTGATGAGAATCACTTACGCTCACCATTATAGACAATGTGAGTCGGCTGGACTTTGGAAATTACACTATCTGATGGGAATCACACTAGCAGATGGGGTCACACTGGCAGATGGGGTCACACTAGCAGATGGGGTCACACTGGCAGATGGGGTCACACTAGCAGATGGGGTCACACTGGCAGATGGGGTCACACTAGCAGATGGGGTCACACTAGCAGATGGGGTCACACTAGCAGATGGGGTCATACTGGCAGATGGGGTCACACTAGCAGGTGGGGTCACACTAGCAGATGGGGTCACACTAGCAGATGGGGTCACACTGGCAGATGGGGTCACACTGGCAGATGGGGTTACACTGGCAGATGGGGTCACACTGGCAGATGGGGTCACACTAGCAGATGGGGTCACACTGGCAGATGGGGTCACACTGGCAGATGGGGTCGGTCACACTGGCAGATGGGGTCACACTAGCAGATGGGGTCACACTGGCAGATGGGGTCACACTGGCAGATGGGGTCACACTAGCAGATGGGGTCACACTAGCAGATGGGGTCACACTGGCAGATGGGGTCACACTGGCAGATGGGGTCACACTAGCAGATGGGGTCACACTGGCAGATGGGGTCACACTAGCAGATGGGGTCACACTAGCAGATGGGGTCACACTGGCAGATGGGGTCACACTAGGAATTGGGATGCTCTCTCTCTCTCTCTCTCCCCATGTAGCATTCCCTTTGTCTCGTTCAGTGATGTAAGCTAGAAAGATTAAGGGAAGCAAGGAGATAAGAGAAAGAAGAGAGAGAAAAACCGTAGAGGGGGAAGTAAGAGAGGGAAGAGAAGGTGTCATAAAACCTGCATCGTTGAAGCCATACATAAAGCTGTAGTAACTGCACGAGGGGCAACACTGCTTGCTTGCCGAGGAACTGAACGGATGGTCTTACTTCTTTCTCTGCTTGGGAGGGTCATGATGACTGCTACTTTTAAGACACCAACGAATATGGCATGCAAGAAATACTGTCCTTTGATCTTCCCTGTAGTTAGTTGTTCCTTCCGTTTTCTATTCGTGTGAGGGGAGGGGAGGGGAAATAAGACATATCCTGGACTTCAAGCGACCAAATAACATGACGTAATACATGCGTGTCTCCCACAGGAGAGAGAGAGCCACACAGAATGGGACGCGGATATTGCCGCCACTGGACGCAGTCCCCTGAAACAATGTGAGCACAGCGGCTCCGGATACGTCATTTCCTGATAATTTCCTCTTTACTGTTGGTGGTAGCACATGCTGGGCGAGTCTCCCGTGATGACAGGCTGAGGTGAGAGCGCCACACACATCCCATCTCGAACTACTTGGCAAGTCAACAGATACGACCAAAGGAACTTATTCCTGTCAGATCTTCCCTCACGTTGCGTCTCAAACCATAATCATGATGACTCACTCTACTCAACCTCGAGTTGCCTTGTTCATCCCAGATCCTCTACACTCTCTCTTTCTCACTCACACCCAGACCCTCTACACTCACTCTCACACCCAGAACCTCTACACTCACTCTCACACCCAGACCCTCTACACTCACTCTCACACTCAGACCCTCTACACTCACTCTCTCACCCAGACCCTCTGACCCTCTACACTCAGTCTCACAAAGACATTGGTAAGGACAGATATCAGTTGCTTGAGAAGATCATCCGTTCGGGAACACGTCAGGCAGACGGCAATAGAAGCAGTAATATTCTTTTTTTTTTTTTTTTGTTCAAGACACATTACTGGTGAGGTTTTGCTCGGTGAGAGGAACACAAGACTCGGCTCACAAATCATCTGAGGTAACAAGTGACGTCGGACAATTCTTATGCTCTTGAGACGCGATTCTGAGCAGTTACTTCATGTAGCAGGAAAATGATAGGATCCTTCTGAGGAACATTGTCCGACATGACCATAATTCCTCCCATCAACTGACGATGATGTGTGTGTGTGTGTGTGTGGTGTGTGGTGTGTGTGTGTGTGGTGTGTGTGTGTGTGGTGTGTGTGTGTGTGTGGTGTGTGTGTGTGTGTGGTGTGTGTGTGTGTGTGGTGTGTGTGTGTGTGTGGTGTGTGTGTGTGTGTGGTGTGTGTGTGTGTGGTGTGTGTGTGTGTGTGGTGTGTGTGTGTGTGTGGTGTGTGTGTGTGTGGTGTGTGGTGTGTGTGTGTGTGTGGTGTGTGTGTGTGTGTGGTGTGTGTGTGGTGTGTGTGTGTGTGGTGTGTGTGTGTGTGTGTGTGTGTGTGGTGTGTGGTGTGTGTGTGTGTGTGTGTGTGGTGTGTGTGGTGTGTGTGTGTGTGTGTGTGGTGTGTGTGTGTGTGTGTGGTGTGTGTGTGTGTGTGGTGTGTGTGGTGTGTGTGTGGTGTGTGTGCGGCATACGAAAATCTAGGAAGCTGCGTAATGATAAAGGATGTTCAAGAGATCGAACCTCACCAGCGTAAAACTACCTTTCTTTCTACAGGACAAACTGGATTATATTCTCACACTAGAATTCTACTAATAACTGGTAGCAATACCTACAACAGTTACTGGTCCATTGGTCGGTGTTCACATCAGTCATGAACCAATACTCACCCTACCCTGCATAAGCGTCCACCTGCGTTTGACACTTCCCACCGCAACAGAAATTGCTTATACATATAAATTTATTAAGGTCCTTTTTTTCTGCACTTTAGACCCTGGTGGTAACATCGATCGCTCGTTCCATTTTCTATGATGGAAGGTAAACAAAGGCGCCTTTGTTATTTCTCTCATAAGCGAGCAACGACGACCACTTTCAGTAATACCACAACAAACCTGTGAGACACGACGACGGAGCGACCCATGCTCTACGTAGTGTCCTGACCTTGACCTGATCTCTACAAACCAGGACAAAGGCCAGGTCGCCCGCCACACCGACGCATCGGGTCGTCCCGTAGTGCTCAACAGAAGTCTGGAGGTAGCAGGTCGTCTCTATGAAGTGGTGGTTACCACAGACGAGAGTATAGAGACACCAGACACGCTCAAATGAGCTGTGGCCTCACCAGGAGGTGGACCTGTGAGAGAGGCAGCGGGCGACACAGGCAGGTGTGGGATAGAGCCGGACGCGGGTGAAGGTATTATGTCCCGGTCTGGGGCGGTGGAAGATTGATTGCTGTGCGAACCGACCTCGACCGTCTCCCTGAGTCACTCTGGGGTCATCAGTTTAACGAGGATTCTCAAAGTGTCAGAGGTCTCTCTCTGTGTGAGAGAGGTTCGGAACCACGGATAACACACAATCCTTCATCAAGGTAAGTTCAAGGGGCATGTAGTTGAAGGTAAGCTGCTGCAGGTGGTGCGGGATTAGGTATGAAGGTTAGGTGAGGTTAGGTAGACCGGATCCTCCCCGTGTCGCTATTGGTGAGACAGGTGTCCTGTGGTGCTGGTTCGGCAGCTGGAGACGAGGTAGGTATTCCCAAGTGCTGGTGCCCGAGAACTGAGCGTATACGGGTGGCTCCGTAGTGCCGATGGTGAAGTATAGCGAGGCAGGATTTCCTGGTAGAGATACGAGGTTGCTGGATCTTCTTCAGCTCCTGTAGAAAGAAAAAGGTTTTGCTGACATCTTAATTTGCAGTTGTCAAACTGCGCTGTAGCAGGTGTAGCTAGGTATCCCGATATTAAAGATTTAGATGGGCGTTGACGGTGTCCTAATGGGGTCTTGCCACAGAAGGCAAAAGCCAGAGTCATGCGGCTCTGCTGTGAAAGGAAGCCTCACGAAATGAGGGACTACAGAGCGGAGAGTGATAAGCCAAAACACTTACAAAGTAGAATTCTCCGGACGCTGAGCACGTCTTGGTGAGCGAGAGCCAGTAAACTTGCTTCACTGGTGAGGGTGGCTGCCACGTGACTGTCTATAAGGCAGTCGGATTGGCCCGCCGGCAACATTGACTGTGGGGGGCGTGGGCGTCACGCCCTTGGAAAGTGAGAAAGACATTCATTGGCAGCCGTCTGTACGGAGATGGACCTCCTGTTGAGGTCAAAACCATTTATCTGCATGAGTTCCTGGCCTATGACCTAGGTCGTAATCCCAGATAACATGATGACCCTGACAGGATATCCGCTTACCTGCCTGGGTCGAGCTGGGTAACAAAATTAGCGTAAGAGAAATTACACATGATGTGTGTGTTCCATCCCTCGGAAATAACGCTGCAGACACGTTGTTCTCTGACAGACTTAACGCTACAAAATTATAACATCATTTCTGTATGACCTCATATTTCGTATGTTCTGAATACATGTACCTTGATAAGTGAGTCATTATATAGAAATTTTCAGTCAAAGTTTAGAGATTATTCATTCTAAACCGAAATTCTTCAGCTACATAGATTATTAACGCATTTCAAACTGGAATTCAGGTTTACGAGTTACTGTATCGTGACATAACGTCTCTCTCTCTCTCTCTCTCTCTCTCTCTCTCTCTCTCTCTCTCTCTCTCTCTCTCTCTCTCTCTCTCTCTCTCTCTCTCTCTAAAGAGAGAAAGAAAGCTCACCTCTCCTCCTCCACCAAGTAGATCTCCGAGGAACCACGAAAAACTATTTCCCCATCCCCTGTATAAAGCGCTTACGAGCAGTTCCTACCGCCGCTTTCCTCAGCAGAGGGAGGATAGACTGCTGCCTTTCCCTCCGTAGCCAGATTTACCTCAGTTAAAAGGAGAAAAAAATAAGTGTTATATATTTTATACATGAAACTCTTGTATGTTGTCTCATAATATCTTTGAATTCTGTGTTATAGCTTGAAACTCGATGTGGTTTTTATCCACAATTGACCAATATATAGTGAGTTAGTTCCTCTGACGATTCCCACCCGAACTTCCCACATATATCTGAGACAAGTCAGAGGCCGTCCTAGATCAAGAGTTAATCCTGAGGCAGATCTTCCCATGTATGTTATACTTGGTCATGTATTTCTGCTGTTACATGTTCATAAAGTTTTCACATTATTTCATGAATTTCTCGAAAACTTAAATATCTAGGTTAAAGTTCATTGAATGCCAATAGATTTTTTGAGTTCCATAGTTGTAGTTATAGTTATAGTTAGTTATAGTGATGATTAGGTAAGAGTTTTGCACAAGTTGATGAATGATTTGTGTTGCAAACAAGATAAAGATAGAAAGATGAGAGGGAGGAACACCTTCCCTGTTGTATAGCTGGGTCTCTCAGGGTCATGGCTTCCCACCTACATACATCAGATGACGAGTGAACGAACGGTGAAGTGTTTACATTGACACCACCTCCCACAAGTCTGACACTGTCTCCCACACGACTAACAATGTCTCCCACAAGTCTGACACTGTCTCCCACACGACTAACACCGTCTCCCACAAGTCTGACAGTTTCCCACAAGTCTGATACCGTAACTCACAAGACCCCAAGATTGTCTGAGGTTCGACCATCGATCCCAAAGTTCGTCTTCGTGTCCAGAATGCTACCGGCCAGCCAGTCGACTCCAGCTTCAGAAAACCCCAGGCGCAGCGCAGCCAACTTTTAACAACGTTCCTTTACAGACGGATTCTCTTCCATCGTTCTTATAAAGAATGGTGTTTTATTTATTCATCATCTTATGGTGTTTACTTCATATTTCTTAGGTGTCGTACCATCTGTTTACTTTCCTCATGAACATTGCTTAAAGTTTTCCGCTTCATGTCTTCAAAAGAACCTTCTTGAAGCTTAATAAGCTTTTTGTCTGGATATTCAATAAGCCGTTAAAGCCCCGTTATAAAGATGCCTCTGTTGTTATCCATTAAGTCAGTTTTATGAGTAGTTGTTGACGGTAAGGTGTTGGGTAGTCATCGCTATTAGATTCTCTTGTACCAGAAACTTATCACAAGTAGAGGCTGGCTTACCCAGCGCCTGGTGTCGTGACACAGGAGGGATAAACACAGCAAGGAGTCGATGGTGTACACTGACAATGTAGAAGCCAGTGGAGCCCACTGACACGAAAGCAATTTGTAGAGAAATCAACATTGCCAGAAAATTTCTCAAAATCTGGACATGAAACAAATTTATTCTGGTATCCAGACAACCTAAACATGCACAAGCAGGTTCCTCACAATCTGTGCTAACAACAGCATTAACTTGTTTATACTTCTGTGCTGGATCAGCTGGTTTGTACACGAACTTCCTTCAAGAGTCTGCGGATTGTTACCGAATGTCGCGTGCGAGGAACATGATGAATACCACCTAACCTCATGAAAGGTTTCATTCACGATGATGTTGGTGGACAGTAGCGTCTCATCGGTCGGATGTCCCTGCCTTTCTAACCACGAAACAATTCCCTAACCTTCAACTGAGTAACAGCCATGTTGGACGATCCCTGTCTATTGTGAGGTTGGACGATCCCTGTCTACTGTGAGGTTTAACCTCTGTCCACTGTGGGTTGAACAATCTCTGTCTACTACGAGGTTCAACTATCTCTCTGCTGGAAAAAGCTGAGTTTGTGAAACGAGTTTGGTCCTAACAGTAATTGTACTAAATTAACTTAATATTTACTAATTGTTGGAAGCAGGACAGTTGAATGAGCATATATGGATCCTCGTATTGATGATCATGGAAGACTTTGGATTTTATATATATATATATATATATATATATATATATATATATATATATATATATATATATATATATATATATATATATATGATTCTCTCATGTTTTGCACAGCCTCAGTGGCCAGACTGTAGGTACAATCCTACTTTCATTATCACCATCATGTTTCATCATTATCATGTCTCATCATTCTCATGTCTCATCATTATAATGTCTCATCATTATCATGTCTCATCATTATCATGTCTCATCATTATCATGTCTCATCATTATAATGTCTCATCATTATAATGTCTCATCATTATCATGTCTCATCATTATAATGTCTCATCATTATCATGTCTCATCATTATAATGTCTCATCATTATCATGTCTCATCATTATAATGTCTCATCATTATAATGTCTCATCATTATCATGTCTCATCATTATAATGTCTCATCATTATCATGTCTCATCATTATAATGTCTCATCATTATCATGTCTCATCATTATAATGTCTCATCATCTTTCTTAGTGTCCTTTCCATTGCAGGAGCTGGAGTCTTGCCGGGCGGATGTCATCTGCAGTGGCAGCCGCAGGACACCTGTCTCCCCCGGACGTCCTTAACTTCCCTGGCCTCACACCCCACACCCGCCACGCTGCCACTCACCTGACGCACTCCTCGCTTCCCTGAGATGCAGCGTCGAACATGGGGACGACAGAATATTGCAGAACCTCTCAGCGCTGTGACACACGATGGCCTAATACAATGATTAACTGAAAAGATGAAATGGAGTAAGAACTTTGGTAAGTTGAAATCAGGAACACTGACCGATGCTTGAAGCATTGTAAGAATTGTATCAGTACCTACACAAAGACTTGTCTGGTTCGGGTTTGGGGTATTTAGGTGTCACATAGTCAGATTATGGAGCGAGTATACGCAAAGATGTGTGGACCCTGGATATACGGATCCCCTGTCGTTTGAAATCAAGTCTCGTTCTGGAGAAGGTCGGGTTCCCTGCCTAAAGACGGCGCTGTATAACGATCGTGCTCTGGTTACTAGCTGCTGCTGGCAGGGCAGAAACGTCCACGTCCCTTTATCGTCCATTGCCTTAGAATAGAAGGCTCGTCTCTTCATGGTGGGTGATGCTTCGGTGTAACTTGTCATGTGATCATATATCCTCGCAGATCACTTGTGGAGACAACGACTGAGGTGTTAATGATATTTCTCCTTGCTAGACAGAGCTGGACGTATGAGAATTTGGTTCTGTCACGAGTGAGCTTGTTGTTCTTATAATGTGAACCACTGTTCTACTGCACAACCGTTGACACATGTTCTGCAGTTATGGAGAACGCGTCCTTCACTTTGGAGCCTGAGCTGTGCACGGGGATCATGTGTCCGCTGCAACCCGACGAGTACAGAGCTCTGGAGGGACACGTTAAGCCTGGCACCACGGTGGGGGAGGAGATGAACCCATTCTCCAACGAATTAGAGTCGTTCCTCATGAGTTCGGTGCTTCCCACAGGAGCCAACCAGAGCCTCCAGTGGCACCAGATCATGACGATCCTCCAAGAGACCAACCAGCAGAGCTACCTGGGCACCACTGCTAAGGTTTCCCTCATCACGATCTACTCCCTCCTGATCACCGTTGGCATAGTGAGCAACCTCATTGTGGCCTTCGTCATCGGCCACCGCCCGGAGCTGAGGACGGCTCGCAATGTGTACATCATCAACCTGACGGTGTCTGACGTCAGCATGTGCCTAGTGTGCATGCCTTTCACCCTGGTGGGACTCCTACACAAGAACTGGAGTCTGGGAAACTTCATCTGTAAGCTGGTGCCTGTGCTCCAGTGTACGAACATCTTAGTGTCCACTGGAACAATTGTAGTCATCGCAGCCGATCGTTACCTGACCATCGTCTGCGTACAAAGAAACAAGGACGCTCGAGCGTACGTTCCGTGGTCTGTGGCGGGAATCTGGCTGGTGTCTTTGGTGTTTCCACTTCCACTCTTTGCTTACTACTTTGTGGAGAAAGTTCAGATCAAGGACTACTTGCTCTACGAGAAGTGTGTTGAGTCCTGGTCGTCCAACGTGGTCAAGTACACATGGACCATCATGCTCATCGTCATGCAGTACGTCATCCCCATTCTGGTGCTCAGCTTCGTCCATGGAAGGATCCAGAACTACCTCAGCAGCCACAAGATGTCCCAGCGCGACGCTCGTCGAGCCCAGCGGGAGATAGAACGTAACAGACGGACCACCATCCTCCTCACGGCCATCGCTGTCACCTTCGCCATCTGCTGGCTTCCCTGGCACGTCGTCAACCTACTGGCAGACTTCCACTACGTGGGCTTCAAGGAGCCTGAGTACTTCTACGTGGTGTTCGGCTCGTGCCATGCAGTCGCCATGAGCTCGGCCTGCATCAACCCGATCCTGTACGGCTGGCTCAACACCAACCTGCGCAGGGAGCTCATGCAGGCTATACCCCTCCTCCTGAGGAAGGTAAGTCTCCTCTTTTTTTTTCTCTCTCTCTCCTGCTTAACTTATCCTCCAGAGAAACTCGACCATTAGCACCAACATAGGTGAACATATTTGTCACAAACATTTCATAGTCTCTTCACAGTTATCTGGCACTGAAAACAACACAAACTTTACAGTTCACAGGTTTGTCAGATGTTTTCAGTATAATACAAACTTGACTTGCTACGTCATCAGTAAACACTGCACCCACTACGTCATCAACACATTCTCCCATTTACATTTTCTCTACCACACTCTTACCACGTAACTCTCTCCACTACACTCTCTTCATCATAATTTCACCATCACACTTCCTCAGCCATACTCTCACCACCATGCTCTCACCACCATACTCTCACCATCATACTCTCACCATCATACTCTCACCACCATACTCTCACCACCATACTCTCACCACCATACTCTCACCACCATACTCTCACCACCATACTCTCACCATCATACTCTCACCATCATACTCTCACCATCATACTCTCACCATCATACTCTCACCATCATACTCTCACCACCATACTCTCACCACCATACTCTCACCACCATACTCTCACCACCATACTCTCACCACCATACTCTCACCACCATACTCTCACCATCATACTCTCGTCACCAAACACATCAAAAACAGATAACAGAGGATTGCTGATCTATAACCAAGTCATACCCCTACGGTCTCAGTTACCGTATGTTTCTTCCTGTGAACTCTCTCTCTCTCTCTCTCTCTCTCTCTCTCTCTCTCTCTCTCTCTCTCTCTCTCTCTCTCTCTCTCTCTCTCTCTCTCTCTCTCTCTCTCTCTCTCTCTCTCTCTCTCTCTCTCTCTCTCTCTCTCTCTCTCTCTCTCTCTCTCTCTCTCTCAGCCCAGTAACGACCGGTCCCCCCTCCGTCCCCAGGCGTCGTGTACCCTCCGACGTACAGGCACCCCACCTGGAGGGGTGTCCACGACGCAGCCGACGGTGGAGAGTGTGTCCCTGCTGGTCCACAAGCCCAGGCGGGAAGGCTCCTGCCCCAGGGGCGGCTCCACGAAGGATGCCTCCTACACAGAACCCAGGGAGAACCGCTCCAAGAGAAAGAAGACGCCCTTCCTCAGGATGGAGTCGGCAACCATAGAGGAAGTCACCGAACAGATCCAAGACGACGGCCAGCCGGTAAGGTGAGAGTGGTAGCATCATCCACCTGGTCATGACAGACGGTGTTGGGGTGGTTGGTGGTCAGTATAGACGATAGGAAGATATAGTGTTCAAATTACAGATATATATCACTGATGAAGTAACAAATCATTCCCCTCTCCATGTTTCGCAAAATCTTTCTCTTTCTCTCCCTTAATAAAGTCTTTCTCTCCCTTTGTAAAGTTTTTATAAAGTCTTTCTCTCCCTTAGTAAAGTCTCTCTCTTCCTTAAGAAGGTCCCGCACCCTTGGTAAGGCCTCCCTTTGTTCTGCCCAGGACGTCTGCCTGTGAGAGGGAGGAGCTCTGTGTTCTTTATCAGTGTTATCCTCGGGTGGGGTGAGAGCATGCCCCGGCGCCTGGAGGTGGGGTGAGA
The DNA here is from genome assembly GCF_036320965.1 of Panulirus ornatus. Lineage (NCBI taxonomy): Eukaryota > Metazoa > Arthropoda > Malacostraca > Decapoda > Palinuridae > Panulirus > Panulirus ornatus. The sequence continues at coordinate 1,355,938 of NC_092261.1, forward strand.
GCATGCCCCGGCGCCTGGAGGTGGGGTGAGAGCATGCCCCGGCGCCTGGAGGTGGACAAGAGAAGAGAAACGAGTTACAAGTATCAGAGAGACTGGGGGGGGGGGGGAGCTGCCGGGAGAGGAAGTTTGCTGAACACACAAGAAAAAAGAAGAAATAAGATTATAAGCTGAGAGACGCGATGGAGCCCACGGGGGCCATAGCTTCTTCAAGAGGAGCTTCCTGTACACACTCTCTTGATGGACTCTCTCTCTCTCTCTCTCTCTCTCTCTCTCTCTCTCTCTCTCTCTCTCTAGGGGGCTGCTCTCCCTCCCCACTCTCCCTGGGTTGATTACTCTCCCTCCGTACACTCCTCGCGCAGCTACTCTTCCTGCAGTCCCTGGGATTAAGAGCATCCTTCACCCTAACTCCCTAAGGGCCTCTCCTTCCCCCGGTAGTGACCGCTCAGGACATCGTGTTTTATCTACGGGCCAACTGTAGAGCCGCCTACGCACGCACGCACGCACGCACGCAGGGCAGGAAGGGTCAACGTTGCTGGATGTGATGTGTGTGAAGAAGCAAATGGTAGACCAAATGATCATAGTTAGCGCGGTGCAGCAGAAGCTGGCGGAGGACTGGCAGCAACATTACTGGTGCTGACAACCAGGCTGTGGTGCAGTGGTCAGTGCTGCCACCCACGAAACTCACGGGCCCTGGCTCGAGTCCCAGACAATGCAACCGATTCACATCCAACCAATCCCAGCCGTTTATCCTCCTCCTCCTCCTGATGATGATGATATGTGATGTGTAAACATACATCTGTGTCTGGGTCTGTGTATGTGTGTCTGTGACGCCTGACTCCCATGGCGATCCATCAACATTCCCATGGCATTATCACCTTTTCCACATAGCGATGAAAATTACGATAAGATTATTTTATAGTTATGCAGGCCTCAGGAGGAAGGAGCGCCATGCTAGGCATGTGTATATCATGGTAATACCAAACCCAGAGCCAAGACCTGCTTACCTGTCCCACGACCTGCTGACCCGTGCCACGACCTGCTGGCCTGTGCCACGACCTGCTGGCCGGTGCCACGATCTGCTGAGGCTTGGACTGCTGCTGATATATGGTGCTTGGGTCAAACTGACCAGTGCCATGGTAGGATCGTTGGCTGCTGCTGCTGGACAGTGCAGAGCAGTGCAGCTACCCCTGCTGTCTGGAGACACTCACTAACAGGAAAGCCCAGCAGGGTTCTGCTCTTAGAAGGGACCTACCAGCTTCAACATGGAACAGAGCAGTGCAGTCGACTATGCTGTAATGAGAACCCCACCAGCACAGGTGGGCAACAGAGTGATGCTGTTAACCGTACTGTAAGGAGGGGGTCACCAGCATGTCGTAGGGTCTCCAGTGGTACATAGGAAAGGTTCGAATTCCAGGCGCAGTGTTGGTGTGCACGAGACAGACACAGGCAGGTCAGATGTACCCACCTCTCTCCCTGGTCCACATCTACACTCTCCCTATAAGCTCCCTCTCAAAGTTCCTCCCTTAGACTCTCCCTGTAAACTTACCTGAACTGGATCTGTAAGATCATAGATCTCACACACAATTCTTTTTACAACGATGAAACCAATTTTGCAGAAACGTGCCCAGATTTTCCTCATTACATGATCACGTACAGTGTAGCAGGCCACAACCAGATAATAAATCCTCAAAATGAAAAATAACTCATATGTGTTATAAGACGTGATGTGTTATAAGACGTGATGTGTTATGAGACGTGATGTGTTATAAGACGTGATGTGTTATAAGACGTGATGTGTTATGAGACGCTCGATCACCTAACAACCCACGTGGTTTGAGAAAGACTAATGACGGTGGAGAGCATAACACAGACGTCCGGTGGTGACGGTGGAGAGCATAACACAGACGTCCGGTGGTGACGGTGGAGAGCATAACACAGACGTCCGGTGGTGACGGTGGAGAGCATAACACAGACGTCCGGTGGTGACGGTGGAGAGCATAACACAGACGTCCGGTGGTGACGGTGGAGAGCATAACACAGACGTCCGGTGGTGACGGTGGAGAGCATAACACAGACGTCCGGTGGTGACGGTGGAGAGCATAACACAGACGTCGGCTTGTGACGCGATGACGACAAGAAACACAGATGACATCGCCATAAATCCCATAAGACTTGGATCAAGGAATTTCTCCTTCCGGAATTAACTTATGAATTCATATTATGTTGAGTGTGTTCGTTAGACTACCTACCGCTGTCTGTTCCGTATGATGATCAGGATAATGGTAAGCTGTGCACAGACAAGGGCCCTGATATCCCACTGGCTATGAGGTAGGGTGTCTGTATGCTTCAATGACCACGAATCATCTCACCTACGGCTGTCAAGAGGCGAGGGAAGGTTGGTGTGGTGCGCGAGGGAAGGTTGGTGTGGTGCGCGAGGGAAGGTTGGTGTCGTGCGCGAGGTAAGGTTGGTGTCGTGCGCGAGGGAAGGTTGGTGTCGTGCGCGAGGGAAGGTTGGTGTGGTGCGCGAGGGAAGGTTGGTGTGGTGCGCGAGGGAAGGTTGGTGTGGTGCGCGAGGTAAGGTTGGTGTCGTGCGCGAGGGAAGGTTGGTGTCGTGCGTGAGGGAAGGTTGGTGTGGTGCGCGAGGGAAGGTTGGTGTGGTGCGCGAGGGAAGGTTGGTGTGGTGCGCGAGGGAAGGTTGGTGTGGTGCGCGAGGGAAGGTTGGTGTGGTGCGCGAGGGAAGGTTGGTGTGGTGCGCGAGGGAAGGTTGGTGTGGTGCGTGAGGGAAGGTTGGTGTCGTGCGCGAGGGAAGGTTGGTGTGGTGCGCGAGGGAAGGTTGGTGTCGTGCGTGAGGGAAGGTTGGTGTGGTGCGTGAGGGAAGGTTGGTGTCGTGCGTGATGAACTGGTGAACAGGGTAACGAGGCGTCATTCCTCGACCCAGGAAAACACCCGTTATAACACCGTCTGAGAAGGTCTCCTAATTTTCAAGACTTGACATTCTGGGAAAAACTTGACATTCTGGGAAAAACTTGACATTCTGGGAAAAACTTGACATTCTGGGAAAAACTTGACATTCTGGGAAAAACTTGACATTCTGGGAAAAACTTGACATTCTGGGAAAAACTTGACATTCTGGGAAAAACTTGACATTCTGGGAAAAACTTGACATTCTGGGAAAAACTTCAGTTTGTTTTGCTAATAATTTTTACCGCCTGAAGGGGTCTCGTCTGGTGAGACAAGTGTGCTGGGTAATTGCTCAGTAGTTAACGACGTACTAATTACAACTTAAGATATCTTAAGTTTATTTGGGACGGTACTGTAATGTAAATGACTGTAAGATTATTTGTACATTTACAAAGCGAAGATGTGAAACGCTTTAGGATCTAGGTTTTACTAGTCTATGGAACTATGGAACTAGTCTATGGAATATATGTGTATATATATATATATATATATATATATATATATATATATATATATATATATATATATATATATATATATATATTCCTATGAGTCCACGGGAAAATGAAACATGATAAGTTCCCAAGTGCACTTTCGTGTAATAATCACATCAGGGGAGATACAAGAAATTTAAGTCAGTTGATATACAACGAAGAGACGTAGCTAGGACGCCATATATAGTGTTCAAACTGCAGAGGTATAAGTTTGTTGAGTATTCCAGAGAAATTATATGGAAGGATATTGACTGAGAGGGTAAAGGCACGTACAGAGCATCAGATTGGGGAAGAGCAGTGTGGTTTCAGAAGTTGTAGAGGATGTGTGGATCAGGTGTTTGAAGAATGTATGTGAGAAATACTTAGAAAAACAGATGGATTTGTATGTAGCATTTATGGATCTGGAGAAGGCATATGATAAGAGTTGATAGAGATGCTCTGTGGAAGGTATTAAGAATATATGGTGTGGGAGGCAAGTTGTTAGAAGCAGTGAAAAGTTTTTATCGAGGATGTGAGGCATGTGTACGAGTAGGAAGAGAGGTTCCCAGTGAATGTCGGTTTGCGGCAGGGGTGCGTGATGTCTCCATGGTTGCTTAATTTGTTTATGGATGGGGTTGTTAGGGAAGTGAATGCAAGAGTTTTGGAGAGAGGGGCGAGTATGCAGTTTGTTGTGGATGAAAGGGCTTGGGAAGTGAGTCAGTTGTTGTTCGCTGATAATACAGCGCTGGTGGTTGATTCGGGTGAGAAACTACAGAAGTTGGTGACTGAGTTTGGTAAAGTGTGTGAAAGAAGAAAGATGAGAGCAAATGTGAATAAGGGCAATGTTATTGGGTTCAATAGGGTTGAGGGACATGTTAACTTGGAGGTAAGTGTGAATAGAGAAAAACTTGAGGAAGTGAAGTGTTTTAAGTATCTGGGAGTTGATTTAGCAGCGGCTGGAACCATGGAAGCGGAAGTGAGTCACAGGGTGGGGAAGGAGGCGAAGGTTCTGGGAGCGTTGAAGAATGTGTGGAAGGCGAGAACATTATCTCGGAGAGCAAAAATGGGTTTGTTGGAAGGAAGAGTGGTTCCAACAATGTTATATGGTTGCGAGGCGTGGGCTATAGACAGGGTTGTGCGGAGGAGGATAGATGTGTTAAAAATGAAATGTTTGAGATCAATATGTGGTGTAAGGCGGTTAGATCGAGTAAGTTATGAAAGGGTAAGAGAGATATGTGGTAATAAAAAGATTGTGGTTGAGAGAGAGCAGATGAGGGTGTATTGAGGTGGTTTGGTCACATGGAGAGAATGAGTGAGGAAAGATTGACAAAGAGGATATATGTGTCAGAGGTGGAGGAAACGAGGAGAAGTGGGAGACCAAATTGGAGGTGGAAGGATGGAGTGAAAAAGATTTTGAGCGATCGGGGCCTGAACATACAGGAGGTTGAAAGGCGTGCAAGGAATAGAGTGAATTGGAACGATGTGGCATACCGGGGTCAAAGTGCTGTCAATGGATTGAACGTGGGCATGTGAAGCGTCTGGGGCAAACCATGAAAAGTTTTGTGTGACTTGGATGTGGAAAGGGAGCTGTGGTTTTAGTGCATTACACATGACAGCTAGAGACTGAGTGTGAACGAATGTGGCCTTTGTTGTCTTTCCCTAGCACTACCTTGCGCGCGCGCGGGGGGAAGGGGGTGTCATTTAATGTGTTGCGGGGTGGCGACGAGAACGGATGAAGGCAGCAAGTATGGATATGTACTTGTGTATATATGTATATGTCTGTGTATGTATATGTATGCATACGTTGAAATGTATAGTTATGTATATGTGTATGTGTGGGCGTTTATGTATATACATACATGTGTATGTGGTTGCGTTGGGCCATTCTTCCATCTGTTTCCTTCCGCTACATCGCTGACGTGGGAGACAGCGACTAAGGATAATAAATAAAAAATATATAATATATATTTACTGAAAGCATCATCGAACATTGACGTTACAGCTGTAAATGATGGATAGCATGATAATACCTTAGCCGACGACAAACAGGCGAGAAAACGTGTTCTTCAAGAATCCATTAGGATGAAAATCCCACACGAAAGGGTTGGAAGAGCGTCTTCAGCCGCAAGAGATGTTGGGGGCCGATTTTTTCCTTCTCTTTTTTTTCTTTTATTTACATGATGGTGAGGATATTGTCCTCTCTGAAGGGAGAGAAAGATAGGAAGTAAGGGAGAGAGACAAACTAAAGGGAGAGTTGATAAGAACAGAGTTAAGGACTGGAGGGAAAAGGGAAGGCGGAATCTGGTAGAGAGGAATGACGAAATGAAATGAAATGTAAAGAGAAAAAAGGAACAGAAAAATAGGAAAAGTAAGAAAACACAAGCCCACGACCTCTGACCCCCGTCCACAATGGTCGACCTATGACCCCCACCCACAATAGTCAACCTATGACCCCCACCTACGATGGTCGTCCACTGAACCCCGCCCACAATGGTCGACCTCTATTCGCCTTTTGATCCCGACTCATTGGTCGACTTTTGATCCCATTTACTCTTGTCGACACTCTGAAACCACCCACTTTGGTCGAATGCTCATACACCACATATAGGCAGGTATAAAGTATTTGCTGTAGAGAACTACCAGAACACACACACACACACACACACACACACACACACACACACACACACACACACACACACACACACACACACACACACTCACACACACACACACACACACTGTCTCTCGGGAAAAAAAAAAAAAGTAGAAGAAAGATATGAAATGTTTTATGTAGGTTTTCTTTCCCGGTGGAGTAATCCTTACCCTTTCTCGCACCACTCTGGCTAGAGACAAAAACGACACAAAAGCTGAAGCCTGTGAAGGGGAAAGATTGCCTCATGCTATGTGTGGTGATGGGCAAGGTTACAGCATATCCTAACATATATAACAACACCCGAGTCTCTTACTCAGTATACTCAGCTCAGCATATCACGTGATGTACTCCTTTGAAGCTCATTACTGTAATGGCTCAGTCTTATAATCAGGACAAGGCTGGAAGTACTATTGTGGTGGAGCCTTATGTAATGATCTTCCTCAGCCGTTACCCTGGCAACGGGAGCCTCGCCTCAGCCGAAGTGGACACTCCTCCTCCTCTTTCTCTTCCTCTTGTGGTTTTTGGCTGCATGTGGTGAGCCAAAGTAATGTAACCATTATCCTGCAGATGTGGCTGGGTGTAGCGCAGCCGTGGGAGGAGCGTCAGGCTAGGACACACAGACACACTTGCCTGCAGACATAAACATATACACTTATGTACAAACAGACACACACGCACACAAATTGTGTGGACCCAACAAGTGTAGGGCACCCACCCCACCATACATACAGTCTGCTAGATATACGTACACACGCTCATGGTGAGGGAGACCTTGGAATATGTATATATATATATATATATATATATATATATATATATATATATATATATATATATATATATATATATATATATATATATATATATATATATATATATATATATATATATAAGAGAATACAGATGAGGATCACTTCCCAGATTTAAAAATGCTGTTGATATAGGCTGTGGGTTGGCCATCGGGAGTTGTGAGATCAACTGTCCTTCAGTTGGCGTTAGAGGATTGATAAACTTTCTCTGGTCAACTAAGTCATAAGAGAGACTGTCGAGTCTGGCGTTAACGCATCTCCACCAGAGTCCTGATAGCCACACAGACAGTCTGTCAGAGACTCATGCAGGAACATCAGGTGAAAATGTTCTACGGTCCCCTTATAATAAGTAATGTTGATAAACTTCATCCATATGCGCTTTTGAATTTTTCATGAACGTGACGAAAGATATGAAAAAATAATTCTAGCACAATTGTATTTTTCTTCACATCATTTGTTTAATCTATTTAATCATTATAACACTCTCCTGATCCTAGACGTTCAAGCAATCTCGACCTACCCCTTTCCAAAATCCTGGATATGTGTTGACTTATTACTACAAAGCAGGGAACACACAATGCACACGGACCCGGATCTCTGCATATTGACTGAGGTTTTGACGTTAGGAAGACGGGGCGACTTTTACTTTCCTGACGCTCATCCCTGCCAACGACCGTTTCCGCGAGTTTTACCCTCCCTGCCAGCGACCATCCCAGTTCAGTGTTTACATCTGGGCTGACATCCCTACCACGATGACACGAGTAAACAAGGGCTTGAATCTGAGCTGTGGACGCTGTGGGGACCTAGATCTGAGCCGTGAGTGCTGTGGGGACCGAAGTATGAACCGTGGACGTTTTGGGGATCTACATCTAAACCGTGGACGCTGTGAGGACTCAGAACTGCCATGGCCACTGTGAGAACCCAGGTTTAATCCGTAAATGTCGTGAAGGCTGGTACATCACACTGCATTCATTGCATCAGTAACTGTAGATATATAGTGTAGATGGGTGTTCTGTTTGCCATCAGATGTACAGACGATAAAAAATAGAAAAAGGATCGTCTCTGATTGGACCGGTGAATTTCGAAATGATCAATGAGAATCGTGTTTTCTCGTTAAGGTTGGTAAGCGTAAATGTACGACAAATTATATATATATATATATATATATATATATATATATATATATATATATATATATATATATATATATATATATATATGTAAACAACTCTTTGTTAAATTTCTTTATGTATCTTATTCCTTTAGATTTCTTTCTATTTTATCTTCCTCATGTTTAACCTCTTGTACCTATCTACCCTTGTACTTCACCATCCCCTTCCCCCGAAAAAAGAGGCAGCATGAGATATGTTATGAGGCAGGGTGACGAAGTACCCAACCCCCCCCCCCCACACCCCACACCCCGTCTCAACTAATGAATTGGTAATTAGTGCATAATGAGGCGAATGAATGAAGGGCTGGTCATGATACCTGATATTCAGATCTATTTGAATCTCTCTCTCTCTCTCTCTCTCTCTCTCTCTCTCTCTCTCTCTCTCTCTCTCTCTCTCTCTCTCTCTCTCAGAACACATTGTCACCCCAAACACTGATCAACCTCCCAGCATCTCTCCCCAGTAAAGGATGGAGTGAAAGAGGAGAGAGTTCCTGTTTCAGAGTGGTCCCATATCAATGGCCTTAGGAAAGTTTTCTCCTTTGATTACATTTAATTACACTCCTTATCATCAGTTTGCTCTCTGTATTACTTAAAGAAATTTAGTCAAAAATAGCAATGCACACACCAGTCTGCCTACGCAGTCAGTACACCTGCTTTGCCACCCGGTCAATACACCTGTTTTGATAAATGTTTAGGAATGAAGAAAAAACTGCTACTGTATTATAATCTTACTGTCCAAACAGACATTGGATGCTGGAGTATATACAGCAGCAGTTAAACAATTAACCAAAGAAATCTGATTTTGTGTATGCCAATTAGTGAAGACAAGAAGAGTGAGAACTGTGCAGCAGGAGCTTGATACATGTCAAGTATTGTGAAGGAGACCTGGGAGTTGACGTCAGGCCCGACTCGTCACCAGAACAGCATGTGAGAAGGATCGTAGCCGAGACAAACTACATTTGGGACAGTGTTGACGTTGCCTTCCAATACAAGAATAGTGAAATGTTTAAGATCTACAGGTTAAAGACTCGTACTGAGCTATATATACCGCAGATGTCTGGTCTCCTAACTTAAAGAGCCGCAGAGAACCGCTGGAGACGATCCAAAGAACAGGACCCATCGTGAGAAGCATGAGGGACGCCCTTGTTATGGTCACTTTGGAAGAGAGATGGATACGGGCAGACATTTTGCAGATATGAATTGGTAATGATTCAGCCCCTGACGCCCTTCAGTAAGAACAAGAGAGCTTTTGGGGCTTTGCTTTATGATCATCAGCTTTACCTAAATATAACTATACAGAAGACCCACGATGGCTATGACAACAGTAACATGAAACACTAACGACCGAACGGAGACCAGAACAGTAAACCAAGCTGGGAGTTTGTTAGGCAGGAGGGAAGAGAGGAACTGCATTGAGGGATGTGATAAAGCATGTCCTCTTCACCAGAGCTGAGGACTCGTGGAAGAAGCTAAGCCGGGAGGAAGAAAGTGTTACCACCACTGAAAAACTCACATGAAAGTGCAGGGATGAGAGGCTGCGACTTACGAATGTTAAACTCCCTCTTGTATACACAAATAGTTAATATATGACACACACTTCCTTCCCGCTCTTTATGCACTTGTTGAGCGCTCTTATGTTAACCACAACAACTGCAGAAAACTATCTTTGTTCACCATCCTTTAATGTTTAAAAGCTGATGTTGATCTCGGTTAACACTGCTATGTAGTGGCTTGTTTACTTCCCTCTCACTATGTCAACCACACACGGATGAAAGTCACACACTCGGCTGGAATTCAAATGAACATATGTTGTTGCATTCAGCGGCCATCAACTGTTAAATGTCACTGACTATAATCCAACAAAAACACTTTTGACACATGTTGTTTCTAATATGTGATATTTGGGCTTTGAGATGTCTTGCTAGATCTCTAGCTGTCCAGATGTGTGATGATAATATTCAATACCCGTTGTAACAGTATTAAAACTTCCTAACCTTTCTTTTCAGCCACAACGAGAAGCCCCAGCAAACAAAGAAGAAAGATAAAACGAAAATGGAAGATAGTATTGAGGTCAACAACGTCTCTGTTGGGAGAAAACTGACTAATTGAAGGGTTTTCGAATTCTTATGCGAATGTTAAGTGTTGCAAGTGAGTGTTCTGTGTCTTGGTGTAAGTTGTATGTGGATGTTACGTGTTAACTGAGTGTAAGACTTGGCCTTGATAATTAGGAAAGACGCCTGTAACACGTGAAAAGAATACTTTGTTAAAATGTGTAAATATTGCATCTATTTTTTGAATGACAGTATTGCTAAACGACGTGATTTATTACCTTGCTTATATAAAACTGTCAGAATGTAATATAGGGAAGGTTCATGTTAGGAACATATGTGTGAAGGGTTTCCAGTTTGTATGTATACACGTATATCTGTCTATCTCTGTTTGTTTGTATGTTTCCTGGGTATGTTGCGTGTCTGTGTATGCTTGTATTCAGAACAAATACTTTAACAAATGAATGTCTTGATAGCATTCCAAGAACAAAGGAAATTATGAACTTAGTTGATTTTGTTTAACATATCAAGGAGCAACTTACTGGTCATCCAAAATAACATGTTTGTTAGTCGCTTGCTTAAAAAAAAAGAAAAAAAAAAAAAATCCACACGCGGAGATTGAGATGGGAATCGAACGAGGCAAATAAAGATATCGATGAGGAAATGAAAATAAAATGTATAACATATAGAAAAATAACTAGGGTAAGACAGGGATAGTAAACAGGGGGGAAATGATGTTCAGCACAAAGCGACACAGAAACTGAGAAGGAAACATTACATAACTTCCCTTTCCAACTTATGTTACGTCTTCATTTCTGTAACTAGCCTCATGATGATGAAGAGAATGAAAGCTTTACGTCAGGTAAAGGGAAATATTTTTCTTTGTCCCGTTTTATGATTTTTGTAAGGCTTTTTTAATAGGTACAAACTGCCGATGTCCCACCAGCGATGACCACTGCTATGCAAAAAAGTCTGTTGAGTTATAAAAGGCAGTCTATTACTTTCCTTACCTTTCTTCCTCAATCTGTTGTTTTCCTTGCATCTCTTCCTGGATCCACTGATTTCCTTACCTCTCTTCTTGGATCTATTGCTTTCATCGACTCTTGGGTGAGTGAATACTGCATCTTCTCTGGTATGTTGTTCAGCCAAGTCTAGTAGTCTTCACTATGATCTAAACCTAAGGTTTACTGGGAAGAAGGTTACAGTTTTGGAGAGGCAAAAATTATCGTCAAAAGAAGTATGAATTCTAATCAATTTTTGATCATTTCTTCTGTAGAGAATACACAAGAGAACGATGAGTACAGCTCCTTTAACAAGCTTCATTATCAACTCAGAAAGAAATAGATCAACACTGGCTTTAATCGACTCCATCTACTTGAATCATAATGTATTCGAACTCCCATCTTACGATTCATTTACCATATATTCCATTCTACTTATGATAAATATTTTTTGCCTTGCAAAAGCTGACATGTAAACAGACATGAGACAATGATCCCCAGTATCTAATAAGTACGTTGATTGTTAAACAAACACGTTACCTAACACAACCTTTGTTGACCACTCATAAAATAGGATAAGAAACAACATCTAATAGGTAACTGTTCATGCGGGACGTGTAAAAACGTGAGGTCATTCTTCAGAGTATCATATGGGAAAGGAAATTACTTTCAATAGGCAACTATTCAGCAGACTTGTATAAATGTGAGGACGTTAAGTTATGATGCCAATTGGTTTTCTTTGCGATTCTTTGGTGCTTCGTATTCTTTTATTCATTATTATGTCTGCTACCAATTGTACTTTTTATCCATCATGTATGTAACTAATTCAAGAGAACAATTGTGTGTTAAAAGATGTGGAAACCAGGAAGATACATTCAGCTTTGATATAAGCAAAGATGAAATTTTCTTACAGCAAAACCAGTGGTGTTCACGATGTGTCAGGATTTATGTTTACATCATAGTGTAAGGTATGTGTTGCAAGTGTTCTTGTCAATAGATATTGAGAATATAATGACCATTGAGTTATCAGAGATATTTCTATACCTTTTTTCTATATATAATCATAAGAAACAGAGAATATTCTTACAGTGACAAAATCACACTGAATGCGTAACCACTTGATAACCTTACCCTCATTACACAGCACCATTGGAGCCCACCCATCCTTACCTAACACCACTGGATCCCATTCCTCATTACGTAGCACCACTGAAGCCCACCCATCATAAGCATCTTGCCTGAAAATACATGTAGAGATTATTGTTGGTATATTGTGTCGGCCTCGGGAAACGTGAGCGAAGGCTGAGAGATTCCACTGATCTATGGAGGCACTGCAGAGAACCCTAACTTTAGAAAACTCTCTCTCTCTCTCTCTCTCTCTCTCTCTCTCTCTCTCTCTCTCTCTCTCTCTCTCTCTCTCTCTCTCTCTCTCTCTCTCTCTCTCTCTCTCTCTCTCTCTCTCTCCAGGTAGCCTTCAGAAAAATCTTGGCAGATGATAGATCAACGTGATGACTGTCTCAGTGTTCACTTGCAACACATGGTACACGGAGCAGCGCCACTGCCCCATCATGAACTGTGTCCGGATGATGTAACCAGCAGGCAGCAGAATCCTCGGGCATGAACGAGCAATCAACATTATAGTCATCACTATTGATGACATACCTCGTCTGTGTCATGGCTACTGTCGCAGGTCACTTACTGCAAGGCTTGCGGAATTTCATTATTGTCTCGGGAAAGTTTTGGTGGGTAACCCTCGATAAGAATGTTTGTTATACTCAGTATTTACTGTGTTAAAGCTTGGAGAATTTTTTCTTCATCTCATCATTAATCACGCACTGCATGGACGTGTTCCTACTACTGAGACATGGACCCGTACCATGCGCATGGCTACTGCTTCCGACAGTTCTTGTGTGGAGACCAGCCATTATGATACCTTCCTCTTCCCACTGCGGGATTCTCTTCGTTTCCGTCTGTTGGTCCTCCACTGCAACTTTCCTCATATTCACTAGTCAGGTCGGCACACACCTAAGGAGCTGTAAGTGATTTAATCATCTTGCTTTTGCTCCGTCCAGGATGCCATGATTAGGGTATGTTTCTGCCCCAAGGCACGTCGGTTATGGTAAAATATAAAAGCAAAATACATTCTTTATAATGCGAATGAAGACCTTCAGTCTCTGTTTAGCCATGGCTATACACATCATCGTTAGAGTAAGATGTGACCTGAGCAACCATGGCGTCAGTGGTCAGGTCAAGACACACGTGATGCTAAGAGTCAGCTCAGCAAACCCCACTCGGTGAGGGGACGACCCTCCCACGTAGGAACAAACCAAGATAAATCTCTCGATACATGTTGATCATTATCTTCTTAATTCCTATATCTTTATCATTAGTTACTTGGTCATTATCTTCTTAATTCCTATATCTTTATTATTAGTTACTTGGTCATTATCTTCTTAATTCCTATATCTTTATTATTAGTTACTTGGTCATTATCTTCTTAATTCCTATATCTTTATTATTAGTTACTTGGTCATTATCTTCTTAATTCCTATATCTTTATTATTAGTTACTTGGTCATTATCTTCTTAATTCCTATATCTTTATTATTAGTTACTTGGTCATACGTTGAATTACATTGACTTTTTCTGGTTTTTACATCTGCATTTATGTATAATCCATTTGCAACTTACATATTCTTTTACACAAGATACACACATAAATATTTACTAGGAAGGTAATAAAACTAGATAACTATAGAAATCAGCTTATATAACGCTATATGTGACTTACTTTTAATGAGACTTTTTATTGTTGTAAAGCAATATTATTATATTTGCAAAAAGTGTCCACCTGAAGCGAATGATACAAACATCAGACAATATTCCTCTCCTCTATACACACGGACTCGTCAGCAATATTTATCACCCAATACCCAACCATGCACACCTTCTCACAACCTGATCAATAATATGAGTCTGGGGAAGCAGACCTTCTGAAGCAGCTGCTGTGGCTAATGATAATGATGATGATGATGATGATGATGGTGATGATGATTATGATGATGGTGATGATGATGATGATGATGATGGTGATGATGATGATGATGATGATAATGGTGATGATGATGATGATGATGATGGTGATGATGATGATGGTGATGATGGTGATGATGATGATGATGGTGATGATGATGGTGATGATGATGGTGATGATGGTGATCATGATGATGATGATGATGATGATTATGATGATGGTGATGATGATGATGATGGTGATGATGATTATGATGATGGTGATGATGATGATGATGGTGATGATGATGATGGTGATGATGATGGTGATGATGATGATGATGATGATGATGGTGATGATGATGGTGATGATGATGGTGATGATGATGTGATGATGATGATGATGATGATGATGGTGATGATGATGATGATGATGATGATGATGATGATGATGATGATGGTGATGATGATGATGATGATGATGATGATGGTGATGATGATGATGATGATGGTGATGATGATGGTGATGATGATGATGATGATGATGATGATGATGATGATGATGATGGTGATGATGATGATGATGATGATGATGATGGTGATGATGATGATGATGATGATGATGATGATGGTGATGATGATGGTGATGATGATGGTGATGATGATGGTGATGATGATGATGATGATGATGATGATGATGATGATGATGATGGATGATGATGATGGTGATGATGATGATGATGTGATGATGATGATGGTGATGATGATGATGATGATGATGATGATGATGGTGATGATGATGATGATGATGATGATGATGATGATGATGATGATGATGATGGTGATGATGATGATGGTGATGATGATGATGATGATGATGATGATGATGGTGATGATGATGATGATGATGATGGTGATGATGATGATGGTGATGATGATGGTGATGATGATGATGATGATGATGGTGATGGTGATGATGATGATGATGATGGTGATGGTGATGATGATGATGGTGATGATGATGATGGTGATGATGATGATGGTGATGATGATGATGGTGATGATGATGATGATGATGATGGTGATGATGATGATGATGGTGATGATGATGATGGTGATGATGATGATGATGATGATGGTGATGATGATGATGATGGTGATGATGATGGTGATGGTGATGATGATGGTGATGATGGTGATGATGATGGTGATGGTGATGATGATGATGGTGATGATGATGGTGATGGTGATGATGGTGATGATGATTATGATGATGGTGATGGTGATGATGATGCCGTGCATGTTCTGTTTACTTTTGCTGTTTCTATGATTGTAAACGAAATAAATATTTTCATTCATATTGGTTGATTAGATTATCCACTGTGTCACTAACACTTGGGTTTGCTCCACTGAAAATAAAAATGTTGATACAGAATGTCTGTGTTGATGGTTGTGTTTCCATGCCATATGTCACGAAATTCGGCGAATGAAATGATACCATTTTATGTAGAAAGGATATAGTAAATGGGATGAGTACATGATTATACAGGGTAGAGGAGTCAGTGTGTGTACCGATGTTTGGTTTTGTGTGTGTGTGTGTCTGTACACTGGTCAAAACTCAACATAAGCACACTAGTGTAGGGTGTGTGGGCAATGTAGAGGTGTGAGACACTATACTAGTGAGTACTGGTGCGAGATGTGTGTCATAACGGAGTGTAGAGTAATCCAGAAAGGTGAGGGCCTGGGTAAGTGTACTGGTGTAGTTGGGTGGGTGGATACACACCTGAGGAGGTCCTTGCCTGCACTGGAGTCGAGAATAAGCGTGTGGGAAGAAATATCAGAACACGTAGTATGTCGAGGACGCTCGCACAACTTACGATAACTGGGAGGAACAGAAAAAGGCTAGAAAGAATGAGAAATTTTACGTACACGAGACCAGGAACACGAGGTGCTGTAAACACAGACAACTGGTTCCTTCGAGACTGTTTGTGGTAGTGCAAGAATTGTGAAACAGATTATTGTGGGGAAAATAAAAAAGCAGACAGATGACTTAACGAGAAACACCTGTAAATCTTGTACGTACGTAACTACAGAGGCGCAAACAAGGTCAGTCGTGCAACAACAACGAAGTATTTGTCAAATTTAATCATGAAGGTGTGTATACTGCTGGCTGCAACCACACGGCACATTACTGGGAGGGAGGAACGTGAAACCCATGATAACCTCAGGAAATATTTTACATTACTGCAGCCATATATGTGACGTTTAAGGTCTCCTTACTACAGGGGTTAGTATCCCCTGCCTGTGACATGGGAGACCGGGATTTGATTCCCCGCCGGGGAGACGGTAGTTGATCCCCGCACAGTAGGCTGGGTGCGGGGAAGGCCCAGCAGCTGGGTCAGTGTAGTAAGGATCATACTGTAGTGCTGTGGTGCGACCAGGAACGTTACCCGCCTCACGCTGGGAGCGCACAGGAGGCCCCGACCTGGTTAGTGCCACACAGGCGGTGGTTGTCGTTAGTTAGTGTTGCTGTGAACAGCTGCGGCAGACGACGCCTCCCACACACAACAAAGAGCCTAATGACGTGAGAACAATAAGTCTCGACATATCGTACGGGTTCATGTACGCACGCTCCGTACATATGGTTCACTCCTCGGTAGTATAGTGGTAAGTATCCCCGCCTGTCACGCGGGAGACCGGGGTTCGATACCCCGCCGGGGAGAAAAATTTTTGAGCCCCACAGTGTGTGTGTGTGTGTGTGTGGTGGGGGATCGTTGGACTATTCAATTACTTGCTCTCTCTCTCTTCCTCCTCTAGCTCTCCCTGTGCGGTAAGCGCTACGTGCTAGTTCCGCTTCTAGGTAAACTTACGTCCCAGGTGGTTAGTCAGAATGGTTGGTAGGTCGGTGATGAACAGTGAGGCGCACTGGTCTGCCCGACTCCCGCCAGCCACACACGTCCAGCAGTACCCAACCCTGGGCCACACCACGCCTGCCTCATTTTATTATACTTTGTCGCTGTCTCCCGCGTTAGCCAGGTAGCGCAAGGAAACAGACGAAAGAATGGCCCAACCCACCCACATACACATGTATATGCATAAACGCCCACACACGCACATACATACCTATACATTTCAACGTATACATACATATAAATACACAGACATATACATATATACACATGTACATATTCATACTGGAGTCGCTATATGAAGGCAGGTGACCAGATGTAGTGAAGCCAGGTGTGGCGGCAGTGCGGTGGTGTGGTAGTGCCAGGGACCGTGAGGTCAACCAAGGGTCGTAAGATCAACTATAGGAGGCTGGCACACCCACTGATACCCCATCACACCTCTCTCTCTCTCTCTCTCTCTCTCTCTCTCTCTCTCTCTCTCTCTCTCTCTCTCTCTCTCTCTCTCTCTCTCTCTCTCTCCCCGGGGATAGGCCAGTTATGCTACTGTTGTAAGATAGTTTAGCTAATAATGACCAAATTATCGTATTGTAAGGATAATGCAAGTGAATTAATGTGTAAGATCCTCCATTTCATATATCATAAGTATACTAGTAAGTTGATGACAGAATGAATTGCTAAGTTTATAAGGACATATTATCGTCTATAGCAGGTCCCATATAGGATTATGCCAGGTGGAAAATGCAATATGTACGGTGACCAAAAACGAAATACGGTGAAAAGTATGTCAATTAATGACATAACGAATATACATCGAGCGAGGAAAACTGAAGGTATGAATTAGTAAATTGCCTCGTTAAAGAAAGTGAATTAACACGACTTGGCATCTAGCGCCCTCAGGACAGAGACCAGCACTGTCTCTGGACAGTGTTCCAGGAGCGTTGCAGACCGCAACCTGAACCACCTCACCGGCAGACCACAACACTCGTCCCTCCACCCGGGAAGGCAGCAGGGAGGACATACATGTGTCATAACGCCGGTCACTCATACATTCCACTGTCGCTGAAGGATGAGTTCAGCGAGGCTCATCCCCTGTGTGGTTAATGAGCCAATAATATTTCTACAGGGACACTCGCGGCCTTTGTTCTAAACAGTGTCCCATCCGGGATGAGTCTTAGCCAAGTGAAGACATGGCATGTGAACTGCGCGAAGGACGTACTCAGGGCGTGGTTGACGCAACGAGCGCGGTACGGCGCTGCGGGCAGCGGGCATACGGACCGACATGACCTGGAGGACGGAGCCACAGATTTGTATACACACACAGACCCAGCCGGAGTCTGTTTATAATCCACAGCTAAGATTATATGTTGTTAAGATTATATGTTAAGGACACGAGTAACCAGATGATCCTCCCTTAAGTAAACTTATAACATCAGAGACCTGAGGGGAAGCAGCCAGTCATTATTATGGTGTGAGACACATGATAGCACACTGCATGTTTTGACATGTCAGTAGGTTGAGTGCATTACCCATGATTCTCCCTTTACCATCAGTTCTATATTGTATGAGTTACTTCGATGGTGTTTATAAGCAAGACGTCAGGGCATTTATAACCTTGTGTTATGACTCCATAGGTTATTTGTAGGTTAACAAGTTAAGTGTCCTCCCATAATTGTTAATTTTCTTGTCGGTTTTGTATTGTATGAGTTACCTCGTTAGTAATTACGGATCATAATGACGGCAATATATTGCTAAAAGACCAACCCCAACGTTTGATAGATGGTGTATCACCTTTACCCATGTATGATGATGACTGACTATGTTACTACCGTTTATATGTTAAGATGCTACACGAGGAAGCCAAACAAACACAAAACTAGTATGGAAATCTTTACATTCCTCCTTGTACGTAGTGGATGCCAACTGGTCATCAGTGAAGTGTGTAAGTACATAGTGATGACATGATATCACAGATTGGATGATGCCAGTAATTCTGAGGAAGGGATAAGCCAGTGGCTGGCCATTACATACGATGGAATCAGTGGATTATTGGTTCCCGAAGCGGTCGACCTTTCCTTGATTGGTTTCCAGTAAAATTCTAGAGTTCAGTATCTAGTCTCTGATTACGTCAGAGATATTGTGGTAAAAATTTCAACATTTTTTATCCAGTCATTGTAAATATATTTCTGATAGTTCAGTGTAAGTGCTTAATGGTCGAAAGTCGTTTTAAAGTGTCTTAAAGTTGTTCTTAAGGGTGATTCCGTCGTGCTCAATGGTCGTACCCTCGTGCTCAAGGGTTGCACCGTCGCGTTCAAGGGTCGTACCGTCGTGCTCAAGGAATCAATCAAATTATTGCATGTTCATCCTCAGTTGATCCAGTGTCGTCCGGTTATTTCGACAATTTTATGAATGATCTGGATCGATGAGATAAATAAGAACTTCATCACTGATGCCACGGAAGTCAACTGCTCCAGCTGATGTTCATACATGTGAGAATGATGCCATTGTGTTGCCAACATCCCTGGTTCACATCATGATGCCATTGTGTTGCCAACATCCCTGGTTCACATCATGATGCCATTGTGTTGCCAACATCCCTGGTTCACATCATGATGCCATTGTGTTGCCAACATCCCTGGTTCACATCATGATGCCATTGTGCTGCCAACATCCCTGGTTCACATCATGATGCCATTGTGTTGCCAACATCCCTGGTTCACATCATGATGCCATTGTGTTGCCAACATCCCTGGTTCACATCATGATGCCATTGTGTTGCCAACATCCCTGGTTCACATCATGATGCCATTGTGTTGCCAACATCCCTGGTTCACATCATGATGCCATTGTGTTGCCAACATCCCTGGTTCACATCATGATGCCATTGTGTTGCCAACATCCCTGGTTCACATCATGATGCCATTGTGTTGCCAACATCCCTGGTTCACATCATGATGCCATTGTGTTGCCAACATCCCTGGTTCACATCATGATGCCATTGTGTTGCCAACATCCCTGGTTCACATCATGATGCCATTGTGTTGCCAACATCCCTGGTTCACATCATGATGCCATTGTGTTGCCAACATCCCTGGTTCACATCAGGAAGAGATAAGCCAAGTTGTCTTTGATTGAGGCTCAGGTCGATGAACGTTTCGTTAATACGCATTCAGATGCGTGGGGGGTTGAGAGCGGTACACAGATACTCTTTTCTTTTACAGCAAAATCTAGGGTTATGAGTAGGCAGCGCTGCTCTGATCCTCAATGGTGTATTTGTGCAATAAAGAAAGACAGACGGATTCAGTTGACCACATGGTTTGGTCATGGGTGGGTGAAGGGTTGAAGCTGTTAGTAATTTGGTCACTCCATGTACTAACAGCTCGCAGGCTATGACGTGGGTAAGATATTGAAGACACTGAACAAAGTGAGTGTATAGTTATGTAAATATACATAATAATGAGGCAAGTCACAGAGGTAAGCCGAGGGCCCCACGTGTATAGCACGGTAACGGCAGCGAGAGGAACCCTGCTCATGAGCCCGTCCGTGGCAGCAGTACACCTGCTGCATCCAAGTGGCGGTTGGTACTTGAGGGCTGTGGCCTACCACCAGCGCACGTGCACCCGCATAGTTGGGTAACGTAAGCGACAGACAAAGAACTGCCTCATCCGTGCACGTCCAATCCAGCTGTCATGTATGATGCACTGAACCCACGCCTTACTACCCATAACCAGCCTCAGTGACCTTCACTTGACCGCTTCACACACTTGGGTCACCATCGACTAACCACATCATGAAACACCCTGACTATGGCTCTCATGTCGTTGCTTCTTTTTATTATAATATTTTTCGGATGGTCGGTAACTGAACATAGGATTTATTATCTATTTCACCTCTGAGCTCATTTGCAGAAAAAAATATAGTTTAAAAGAATGCATCAGCCAGAAATCGATCCTAGGTTTCACGTGTGGCTGGTGAGAATGCTAAAACTGAACCACCGATGCTGTAGTTATTGATTAAAATTCTTATGCTCAGTTTTACTAGCAATTAGAACCTTGTTAACTATAGTCAATATTTCAAACATATTGCTTCATACACGTGCATGAGAAGATTGAAAAATATACAGATACTAATAGCTTTCACTTCATTTCATCCTCAAAGACTGACAATATTTCATTCCAGTACATTGGGCTGGCTGGTTAATGTGCTCAACTATTGAACAAACACGTTTTATCATGAAATCATTTTACTTTGTATCTAGTTTAGTCATACACTCTTACTGTCATTCTATACTTTCAATGAAAGATTTGGTGAAACTTAGATGTACATCATACCACATAGACTCAATACTTGGTGAAATTAAGATGTACATAATACCACATAAACTCAATGAATCAATAAGTTAGAATGTAGTGCAGTGGAGCATATCTTAGCACAGTGTGGGAAGACATTATACATGAGTTTACCATTTCATTCTTTCTTGTAACATTCTAGATTTGTTTTTGCCAGCATTTGTTGGCGGATGACGGCGAGAGCGTCTTCTCAATGTTCTGAGTTGGAGTAGATTGGTATTAGTGTGGAATCTTGTGGATTAAGGCGTCATAAGCCAACAGCCTTTCTCATTTGCATTTCCTATACATTTACGGGTATCTGTAGGACGCTCTGCAGGGGAAGGAGGCGGGAGGAGGGTCGCAAGAGCAGGAAGAGAGGAGAGGCATGGGTCCCATGGTGCTGCTGCAGGGGGCGAGAGACGTTCCTGGTCTTGGGGTGTTGCCTCTGGAAGAGGAGAGTCATTGCTTCTGTCTGAGGTAATTGCCTTCTTCACACTACTCGTATTCATAATTATCCTGCTGTTGTTACACGTCTTGAATGATATGAAGTCCTTTAATACCATTCAAAACCTTTTAAGATTTGTATCGTCTAAGGATCATGGCGAAGCGATAGTTTTGAGAGTTTGTACTTGAACAAAAATTGGTCTGGTAAGATGCTCTTCGAACACCATGGCTCACTGAGATGCACACGAAGCTTCGGTCGTCACTCACCGGCTTCACTAAACCTGACCCGATTTACTTGCCAAGAAACTAAAGTTTGACTTTAATGATTAGGTCACCTTTGGGTCGCAGCAGGTGTTAAATACCTGACGAACAACAATGGTTCCGTTGAGGACAAGTCACGCCTGCCATATTGTGTACCAAAAAGGAAGCCGTGGCCGCAGCCACAACCAGGTGTAAGAAAGTTTTCCAGATTAGCGAGCGCTCGGATCAGGCTTCGCTTGTCACTGAGTCCTGCTAAGGCTTCGCTACCACAGCTTCATTTATCACGTGGCCACTAACTTCATCCGCAGATCTAAGTCCTCTTTTGTGTTAATGTCAGAGTTCATTTACCTGGTGAGCTGAATAGTTTTATCGCCAGCTGAAAACAAGAACCAACGAACAATATCAAGCTGACCTGTGTAGCGTAAAGAACATAACTCATTATAACAGTTTTGATAAGGGTTCTGGAGGTCACCTGGGCTGAGGTTTAGTGAACTTTAAGATGAGGGTTATGTAGAGGAGAGTAGAGCCATGTGAGGGTGACCTGGGCGTCTAGTCTGGAAAGACGTGTGTGTAGCTGGTGTGGAGGGAGGGAGGAGGTGGGTGGGAGGGAGGATGTGGGTGGGAGGGAGGGACAGAGGAACGGGAAGAGGGAGGACGTGTTGAGGGTGCGAGGATCCATTTCCTCATGGTTACCACCTTATACTGGATCACCTACATCACTGTCACCTTTTTGTTTAATAAATGAATATATATATATATATATATATATATATATATATATATATATATATATATATATATATATATATATATATTTTTTTTTTTTATACTTTGTCGCTGTCTCCCGCGTTTGCGAGGTAGCGCAAGGAAACAGACGAAAGAAATGCCCCCCCCCCCCCATACACATGTATATACATACGTCCACACACGCAAATATACATACCTACACAGCTTTCCATAGTTTACCCCAGACGCTTCACATGCCTTGATTCAATCCACTGACAGCACGTCAACCCCGGTATACCACATCGCTCCAATTCACTCTATTCCTTGCCCTCCTTTCACCCTCCTGCATGTTCAGGCCCCGATCACACAAAATCTTTTTCACTCCATCTTTCCACCTCCAATTTGGTCTCCCTCTTCTCCTCGTTCCCTCCACCTCCGACACATATATCCTCTTGGTCAATCTTTCCTCACTCATTCTCTCCATGTGCCCAAACCACTTCAAAACACCCTCTTCTGCTCTCTCAACCACGCTCTTTTTATTTCCACACATCTCTCTTACCCTTACGTTACTCACTCGATCAAACCACCTCACACCACACATTGTCCTCAAACATCTCATTTCCAGCACATCCATCCTCCTGCGCACAACTCTATCCATAGCCCACGCCTCGCAACCATACAACATTGTTGGAACCACTATTCCTTCAAACATACCCATTTTTGCTTTCCGAGATAATGTTCTCGACTTCCACACATTCTTCAAGGCCCCCAGAATTTTCGCCCCCTCCCCCACCCTATGATCCACTTCCGCTTCCATGGCTCCATCCGCTGCCAGATCCACTCCCAGATATCTAAAACACTTCACTTCCTCCAGTTTTTCTCCATTCAAACTCACCTCCCAATTGACTTGACCCTCAACCCTACTGTACCTAATAACCTTGCTCTTATTCACATTTACTCTTAACTTTCTTCTTCCACACACTTTACCAAACTCAGTCACCAGCTTCTGCAGTTTCTCACATGAATCAGCCACCAGCGCTGTATCATCAGCGAACAACAACTGACTCACTTCCCAAGCTCTCTCATCCCCAACAGACTTCATACTTGCCCCTCTTTCCAAAACTCTTGCATTTACCTCCTTAACAACCCCATCCATAAACAAATTAAACAACCATGGAGACATCACACACCCCTGCCGCAAACCTACATTCACTGAGAACCAATCACTTTCCTCTCTTCCTACACGTACACACATATATATATATATATATATATATATATATATATATATATATATATATATATATATATATATATATATATATATATATATATATATATATCATTATCATCATCGTTATTATTAAGCAAGTGTATGCATAACGTATAGCTCGAGGGAAAGGAATCAACCCTATTCACCCCCACCTCTCCAGCAACGATACGACCCTTAACGAGGCTTGACCTCTACACACACACACGCACACACACACACAGATACACACACACACACACACACACACACACTGGAGCGTCAGTGTTGGACAACTCGCATCTGGATGTTAGAGGGAAGCAATTCACCGGTAACAAAAGATTTCGCTTTGGGTTCTATTTGAGAATTTCGTATTAGAAATTTTTGTAAATTACTTCTCATTTGTTACTGTAAAAAAGACACTATATGAAAAGGATGCATCGGCCGGGAATCGTACCCGGGCCTCCCGCGTGGCAGGCGAGAATTCTACCACTGAACCACCGATGCCATGAACAACACAATGATTTCACTTTATCAGATCAGAGAAAAAATATAGTTTTATACTTAAAGACTGGAAGATAATCCCTCAGTCTTTGTGGGAATCACAGAACAATTCAGTTCCTAAACAGATTCCAACAACAGACCCGTGTGGATTGCACACCCCTCGTGTGTGTGTGTGTGTGTGTGTGTGTGTATGAGTCAATACTTCTCTGTTTTTACTTGTTGGTCTGTTTATCACGAAGGCTTCAAGGATCCTTTTCTTTTTGTCAATTGTTTCCTTAATGTCCTCCACCTCCTCCCTCGGTATATCCTCCACCTTCCTGGGTCTGTCCTCCACCTCCTCCCTCGGTCTATGCAATATATCCAAAGTTACTGTATCAACTTATTTCTCTCCAAATCATCCCTTGAAATCTTCTTTACTAACCTATCATCTCTACTGAATCCAGGGCCCTCAAGCCACTTCTGTAACTTTTCATTTGCTCAGTTGTACGTAATGCGCCACACTCAAGTCTGTTCAGTTGTGATACGTCTTACCCACTAACTAATCTACTCCGTATCACATTCATTGATTACATAATGTCACTTACTTCCTGCCTGTCCCTCATGATTCTAAATTGCCCGATTCTTATTATTTCTCATCCATCCTTAATGTCTCAATTGATCAGTTTTTTCTCAAAGTTGTGTTTCAGAGCAGCATCAGGCTAAACAGTATTGTTGGCCATATTTTGATCATAATGTGCACCTGTGTGTTTTACAGTTTCACATTATTATCTCAATGTTTCATAGTTGACCCATAATGGGAAGTGTGTCTCTTACATTACGAGGTTTCTCAAGACATATTCTTTGACTTCTACCACAATGTCAAACAACAGTTGTAACACATTTTCAATTTTAAGCCACTTCTTTCGAGAAATAGCAGAGATTCAAGAGATTTTTGTCATCAGCAGTGACATTCACAGACACATCCCTGGCTCCTTCATCACAGCCAGCCATTACCCACACCTCCAGGTCTCATTGGCCTCCAGCTAATTCAGACCAGCAGCGAAAGTAATTATTAACCTGGCAAAGACTGCAAACACCCCGGTAACTACTGAATCAGCAACTTCCTTGAATCTCTGGGGAAAGCATTCGAGAGATTGATCAACGCAAACAAGATAAACAATATCTGGAAGATGAAGTCGCTCACAATCACAGACTAATCAACTGCACACCAGACCAGAACAGGACACGTACGACCTCCTTAACTTAATGACTAATTACATAAACATTGATAAAGAAACAACAAAAACTGCCTTAATCACCAGGGATGCTGAAAGAACTTCCGACACATTGGAGGCCTTAAGTACAAAATCTGTAACCTATTCCTTTCCACAACCATAACAAAATCCTCCTTTGCAACTTTCTGCACAACAGTTACCCTTCTTGAAAACTGCAGCTAAATGTTGGCGTTCCTCTAGATTCGGTGCTCTCCACAGTGCTGTACACATGCTCGACCAAGCACACTAGGGACTTTCTCACGTTACTCTACGTGGTTGCAACTGATAAGGGACACGAATTTTTAGCTGATTTCCCGCAGAACCCAAGCCGAGATTAACCATAAGAAATATATGTGGGTATGGTTCATGCGTTAAATAAAAGTTAATGGATACGAAATATGACAGCCGAAATTATGAAATACTGGTGACTACTATATATATATATATATATATATATATATATATATATATATATATATATATATATATATATATATATATATATATATATATATATAATGATAATAATAAGAAATATAAAATTTCATAGTTACCCTTTGGTTATTGGTGTTTTCTACAATAGAAATTTTTCTCATTTTCTATGATAGTATTATTTACCAAAGTTACTTTCTTGTAGATGGCGTTGTGTATGTAGTTTCAACGCTTCGACGGCACACTTAAAGTAATGGACATATTCCTCAGTTGCACTTCCTTGTTCATTACGTACGAAGGAAGCAGTATACTCCGTTTCGACAGTCGTGAGAGTTATTTATCTCTGTGTTATTGACTCTTCGTTGAGGTTTACTGGACGGAAGTGAGGTTATTCCATCACCAAGACATCCATAACATCATATCTTCTGGTCACTGGTCGGCTGACGCAAATAAGGATCGTCTGTGCACCTTGAGAAGACTTCTCGATGCAACCAGACCCGTCCCTTCACCACAGTTGATAGGTTTTGCCATGTGTGTGTTTATGCTCGAGTTTATCATTAAACTTTTGAACAAAAGTTAGTGACAGCGAGGTGATGGTGCTACAGTTCCAACTGCAACTCCTGCGTCACAGTTGGAGCCACCTTGTCATCATAAGGTGTTTCCCATAACATTACTGTGTACTTTGCCAGTCAGGGACTGCCAGCCATTTACCGTGGCCAGGTGATATAGAACATAGTGGGCAGACTCTGCAGGTTCGCTCCTTTTTTGCTCGAGTCATTACATATTAATGACATCATAGAGGTGGTGTAGGTGTATTCCTATTTGCTGTCTTCCTTACACCCTTTTATCTTTGCTTCGTGCCTCTGAAATATTTCCAACACTTTATTTTATGTAAGTAGAATTTCCATAATGTACATTTTTAGTTGATCAGTTTTTGTGTTTGTTTTTTGGTTGGGTTGGGAAAGTAGGTTTCTTGGGAGCTTTCAAATGCATTTCCTCCCTCCCAGCGACTCTTCTATCCCAGTTTACTTAAGAAAAATTTGTAGAAATCGACAAAACCTATTGAAACTTCACCATCCTTCGTATATAAGACATTTTCCTTGATGTTCGTAGTCAAACTTCACCATTTAATATTGCCCACTTAACGCAGGATGTGCTGGAGGTGGTTTTGTAACGTTGAGACTAAAACTCCAGCAACTGAAAGTTATCAAAAATTACATTGTAGTCATCATAAATGAGAAAAAAAGTAAACATGGGAGATATTATGTAAGGTTTTTGAAGGATTTGCTGATCTGTAGAAGTGTTTCACCTACCTTTTCCCAGATCTTCATATCCCTCCCCACTGTTAATGTGTTTATTACTATAATATTATTTAATGTAGCTTTACCTCATCACCACCGGCTTGGTGATTGTGTATATATCTCTTCACGATGAAGTGAAGGTGCATATATATATATATATATATATATATATATATATCATCCAAGACATCAAATAAATATTCTAAAAGGTCATCAACTGGAACTTTAGTGAAAAGTGAGGAAACATCAAAGCTAACTAGTTTGAAATCAAAATTGATATTGATATTGTTTAGCTTGTTGACTAAATCTACATTTTTTATGATATTAGAATTTGATACCTTACCCACTAAAGGGCTTAATACGAAAACTAACCATTTTGATAATTTATATGTGATGGAGCCTACTGAACTCACTATAGGTCTTGCTGGAAAATTCTGTTTATGTGTTTTGATAAGTCCATACATATATGGCAATGAAGGGGACAAAGATGACAAATTTTTGATAAGAGAAATGTTACCTTTCAACAACTTCATTTCTTTATTGAAGTGAGAATTAACTGCTTCTAAGGGATTTTTACTAAGTTTAGAATATGTTGTGTTATCATTTAGATCATTCATTTTAGATAAATGGTTACTTTTGTCTAAAATCACAACAGTGTTAGCCTTATCTGCTTTAGTGATATGTATATCCTTGTCTTTTTTTAAGGTGTTAATAGCTCTTATGAATCTTTTAGGGCTATTATCTTCCACTGGTTTTGACAAACTGGCATACACTAAACCCTTGCAAATATTAATATCATCATTACTAAATTACTGTATTTTTCTAAATTACAAAAAGACTTTGTGACATCAACACACCTGGCTTCTCTGTTAGAGCACACAAAACTTAAACCATAGACTAATGCACACAAGGAATTTTTATCTAGTTGTTTATTAGACAGGTTTACCACAAAAGATGGGTTTGTGTTCTTGGTCCAGTCGCTGTTTTCAATAAGGTGGTCCAACTTACGATTTAGTGACACTTGTAGCCTATTGCGTTCTTTCCTTAATTCATCATAGCAATAGTCCAACATCCGGTTCTTCCAGTGTGTCGGTATTGTCATTTGAAAGGCACATTTCTTCTCTCTTGAAATGCGAAAAGACCTATAGTGAGTTCAGTTCATCATCACATTCAGTTCCATCACATATAAATTATCAAAATGGTTAGTTTCCTTATTAAGCCCTTTAGTGGGTAAGGTATCAAATTCTAATATCATGAACAATGTAGATTTAGTCAACAAGCCAAACAATATCAATATTAATTTTGATTTCAAACTAGTTAGCTTTGATGTTTCCTCACTTTTCAGTAAAGTTCCAGTTGATGACCTTTTAGAATATTTATTTGATGTCTTGGATGATATTCATTTACCTGTTTCAAAGTCTTAATTTCATTGAACTGATAGAATTATATATATATATATATATATATATATATATATATATATATATATATATATATATATGTATATATATATATATATATATATATATATATATATATATATATATATATATATATATTAAGGGCACCACAAAAGTTATTACGGAAATGGATGAAAACCATTAATATACTGTTAACATTTGTTAGAAATAATTCAGAAGGTTGGTGTTGAGATATAGTTAAAATAAGTAATATTACAATAACAGATATTTGATAGGGAGGGCTATGAAGATCTCTGAAAAGATAAGTGAAGCACTTCCACAAAACAAATCCTTCAAAAACCTTAATCTCTCAGATTTACTTTCTTTTCGCTTTAATGATATTCAATTGAATACATTGTAATTCGTGATAACTTTCAGTTGTTGTTGGTTTGGTCTCTGAGTTTACTAAACCACTTACAGCAAACTTCCTGCCCTGTGCCATATGGGCGGAGGAAGACCATACCGATGTAAGATGGTGAATTTTGACTATGACATAAGGTAAATATTGGCCTTTGTGCGAAGGAAGGTTTGGTTACAATAGGTTCTGCTAATATGTAGAATAGTTTCACCTCATGAGCGTCTACTTAGAAAAGTTGCGTCACATGGTATCGGGGTTGTGTATTTAACTGAATTAGGGCGTGGCTCACTGACAGAAAACAGAGGGTATACATCAATGGAGTTAATCGGACTAGGGCAACGTAGCCAGTGGTGTTCCTGAGGGGTCAGTTTTGGGACCGCTCTTGTTCGTTATATGTACTGACGATTTGGATATATGAATAACCAGCGACTTAGGTAAATTTACCGATTATACAAAAATAGGGGTCGTAGTTGACTCAGATGAATATTTAGTGAATTTGCGGAAATACCTAAAATAGATCATCAGAATGGGCGGGTACATGGAAAAATGGAAGTCAACATAGATAGATGCCGAACACTTGGTGTTGGTAAAGACAGGAACATTAATTACATATTGGGAAATATTACTATTGGTAAAACAGAATGCGAAAGAGATTTAGGAGCACTGG
This sequence comes from Panulirus ornatus, assembly GCF_036320965.1. Taxonomy (NCBI): domain Eukaryota; kingdom Metazoa; phylum Arthropoda; class Malacostraca; order Decapoda; family Palinuridae; genus Panulirus; species Panulirus ornatus. Next base: position 1,385,957 of record NC_092261.1, read on the forward strand.
TGAGCAAGGACCTTAAGCCGCGGCAACGATGTATTAAAGTGTGTAATAAGGCTGACAGGATGTTAGGGTTCATTGATAGGACTGTCAGCAGTAAAACTCCAAGAGTATTATTGCTTCTTTATCTTGCGTTAGGGAAACCACATTTGGATTATGCAGTACAGTTTTGGGCTCCATGCTTTGCAATTGATATAGATTTGTTAGAGAGTACTAAGGCGAATGACAAAAATTATCCTTGGAATTAGAAACCTCACTTATGAAGAAAGGTTAAAAAGACTGAATTTACAATTACCTAAGAGGAGGAAGGCTAGAGGGGATGACTTGAAGTTTTTAAATGGATGAAGAGCATTAACAAAGGTAACAAATAAGTTCTTAGAATGGCACCACAGGAGAGGACAAGAAATGATGGATTTTGATTAGAAAAAGAAATAGATTCAGGTCGGTTGTAGGTAGATATTGGTTCAGCAATAGGTTAGTAGATTTATGGAACAAGCTGCCAAGTACAGTAGTGGAAGCTAGGTCTTCATGTAAATCCGGGAAAGTGTCGTACCCTCAGCATGGAGGTTGACGGCAAACGCAAGACGTCAATAAAAATAGGACGTTCCAAGTCTTGGGCAGTGCTGTCGGCTCCATGAGCGCTGAGGACGAGTACAAGTACCTTGGCGTCCTTGTCGGAGCCAAGGGGCGGCGGAAGTCCTACGGTGCCCTGCTAGAAGAGGGGCTCCTTAATATCACCAGAGCCCCTCGTAAAACCTCAACAAAGGATTGCGATGCTCGTGGGACATCTGGTGCCCAAGCTCATGCATCGACTGGTGCTGGGTGAAGTCTATAAGACGCACCTAGCACGCATGGACAGGCAAGTGCGGGTGGCGGTTCGCCGCTGGCTGCGCCTAGCCCATGACGTGCCCTGTGCATACTTTCACTCGGCAGCTGGAGATGGTGGGCTGGGTATACCAGACTTTGTCTCGACCGTCCGTCTAAATAAACAAGCGCGGTTCGAGAAATTACTCACCTCGACCGACCCGGTGATGCATGCGGCAGTCCGGGAGCCTGCAGTGTTGAGCAAGCTGCAGCGCTGGGCCGGACCCGCATGCATTGCTGGTCGGCAGGCGGGTAATAAGACCGAACTCCTGCACGCATGGAGGGCCAGTCTGGTCAGTACCGTTGACGGAGCGGGTCTCGCTCCATCTGCTGCCGGGCCTCAGGTTAGCAGATGGGTTAATAGCGGGAACCGTTTCCTGTCCGGTTCTGACTATGTGAAGGCTGTCCAAGTCAGGATTGGTGCGCTACCCACCCCAGCCAGGGCGTCCAGAGGCCGGCCCGAGATCAACGGCCTCTGGGACACTTGGACACATCGCACAGATGTGTCCTCGTACCCATGGGGGGCGGGTTAAACGGCACGACATCAGTGCCTATTTGGCCGGACGGTTGAAGCAGAGGGGTTACGAGGTGTTCTTCGAGCCCCGCATTCCAGTTGTAGGGTCCTTTAGGAAACTGGACATCGTGGCTTCCAAAGGTACAGAGGCCTGGGTAATAGATACACAGGTCTCTGAGTCCACTTCGCGCTTTCGGCAGCACACCAGCATAAGTGCAGATACTACGGCACCCCGGAAGTCCTACAGGGCGTACGGGATCTTACCGGTAAAGGCACCGTGCACATAACATCTGCCACAGTAAACTGGCGAGGTGCATGGTGCCAAGAAAGCGCGAGTGCTCTCGTTGGGCTAGGGCTGACACACCGGGACCTTGAGGTGTGCAGTGTCAAAGCCCTAACCTGGACCCATTCTCTTTACCGGATGTGGTCCAAGAGCACAGGGTAACAATCGGGCCTGCCTTGTCCATCTGGTGTCGGCCGCCGGGCAGGTTAAAGGTCATTTCCCCTTTGTTGGCTTAGGGTGTGCGGGACTAGGCTGTTCTCCCGTGGCTCTCGGGCAGGTACCAGTTCCTGAGGTCGGGTTGTCGGGCGGGCGGTGGACGCCTTGGCGGGGTTGCCAATTGCTCCCGTCTGACAGGCCGCACTGGAAGGTTGAGCGGTGTGGGAGGTCACTGTGTATCCGTCGGTAAGGTATATCGAACCATCATCTTACTGCCACCTCTCAGCTTACTTCTACCTATGCTGTCAGCAGTGTGATCTGGAATCCTCCTCTTATTGTGTCCATACAATCTTCCTTCAACTAAATACTTCTTTCATTATCCACACATAGTTAGGTCGCTTACCGACAACCACCCCTGTTGTGTGTAGTTTTTTCACACAAAAAAGAAGCACAGAATTAGTAAAGTAGTTAGATCTTCCTGCACGTCCCAATCACTAATTGGGAATCTGTGAGGAGAGCCCATAGCTTTAAACGATGGTTGGATGTGTTTATGGGTTCTGGCGGTTGGTTGTAGGGTGGACAAACTCGACCTGCCTAGCATGGGCCAATATGCCTCTTGCAGTGTCCTCGCTTTTTATGTAATGTTAAATTGTTCGTTAACCACACATATTCCCAGATTTTCGAAGCCGCCTCATAGGATGAAATAAGAAAAATACATCTAAATCAAATCACTTTTACAAAAATTTGGAATCTAATTATACACCTTTCCTCCGCATCCGTAAATTACTAGGTGATGGATGCCCTTCAATCCACACACACGGTGACATCCACGTTTTCTTGAACAGAATGCAAAATATAGGGTTTCTCTCAGGATTACTAACCCAGTTCTGTTGATGTAACTGTTGTATTTTATCAGATTTCATGTAGAGGTTGCAAAAAAAAAAAAAATAATTAGGTAAGGTATTCAATACTAGAGTAAAACTGCATAAACACATTATACGTACTGGCTATCATACATTTTTTTATTTGCTATAGATATGTACTGTTTCAATATTTAGTGTATTCCGTTCAACCACCATTCTGCTATAGGAGCATGTGTGTGTATGTGTGTCTTGTTTCAAAGAGATTCCTGAAGGTAATTCCTCGGTAGTATAGTGGTTAGTATCCCCGCCTGTCACGCGGGAGACCGGGGTTCGATTCCCCGCCGGGGAGGCACTTTTACTGAAAACTTTTGTCTCAGCTTCGGTTCTCATTCATTCCGCGCACATATGGAATGATGAACGAGAAACTGATGATTCCAGGAAGACGAGAGATGCTGTGACAGTTGAAGAAGTCATCGCTGACTCTGATTGTTGTTAATTGTTTCACTGGTGGAGTACTTAGCGGGAGGCCTTATCTGCGAAGGCCTCCCCACTCCCACAGCTCAGCCTAAAGCCAAGCTGTTGTGATGTTCCGCTGGTTGGTCAGGGTGTTGGAGGCCGTGACCCGCACTCCTACATATCCAGCACATTGTGGCCGGTCTGATATACCTTGTAACTACTTATGCAAGCCCTTCTTACATGTCTTCACTGCACAGCCCAAAGTGTCTCTGATGGCTACAGGCAATGTGCTTAAGCCCCGGATGTTGAATGTATTTTCGTGTATTCAACTCGCTGCACCTTTTTGATTTTACAGTCGTCCATGCCTGCCGTGTCTTCTGAGAATCATTTTTGGGTGTAGGCTGCGAACCTTGCCTTCCAAGAAATTCGTAGTGTACACCATGATATACCTCTCCTGGCTGCACTACAGAGTACTGCTTCACCGTTTTCAGTCGTTCCCAGTAGTTCAGATCTTTGACATTGTCATTGTAACTTGTGAAAAATTTTTGTAATGTTCAACCTAAAGAACCATTTAAGAACAAAAACTTGTTAGTATTATTCAGTTGTGAGACCTTGCATACTGTTGCTGTTTTCTTATTTTTTGAAATATTAAGTAAGTCTTTTGCAATTATAATGATACGGTTAGGTTAACTATGATTATCAGGAATTCTGTGGTTTCTCAGAAAGGTTTTATGTACAATATCACCTGTAAAGAGTGTGATCTGTTTTACATCGGTCAAACTGAGGTTGTAAATATAGGAAAGCACTCGACGCTTAGTATTTTACCGTTTCCTACATCATATGTATACAAGCTACTTATATATTACATTTATGTATATTACAGTGATAGATAATTCGTAAGTGGGGATACTATTATATTGAAGATGAGGAAATATGTTGGGTTGATTAATGTATATCAATCAAATCATACTTAAAGAATTAGCGTGGTCCTTAAAAGTGAGACTTTCGAACGTCCTTGTATGAGTTCATATGTTATAATTTTTGTTTTGATAGGGGTTTTGGATTTACCGGGAATTACACAAATTTTAAAATTGTGCAGTTCAAAATGTAATGTGTAAGTATATCTTGTGTGTAAAGGGACTTTGTCACCCTTACTAACTCTGTGCTCATCCATATTTACTTGACAAGACAATCTGGTCTCCTTGTCACTCTCCTATGTCGATGTGTGGCATCTACCGTCTTTGACCACACCTAGCCTGCGTCACTCACAGAAATAGTTTGTCTATGTTTGCTTTGATCAGTGAAGTCTGTTATGATAGATAAGAATCCTAATAGTTTTATTTTTTTTATTTTTTTTGTAAACTGCTATAGCAGGAAAGAATAATGAGTGTTTTTCCTCGGTAGTATTGTAGTAAGTATCCCCGCCTGTCACGCGGGAGACCGGGGTTCGATTCCCCGCCGGGGAGACAGTTATTTTGTAGTACTGCACACATTCTCGGGCAGGTTTTCCTGCGTTGTCATCTTCATCCTAGGGGGAAAAATGCATCTGCTTGTTTAAATAAACCGTGTATGCTTGTAAGACCTGAATGTCAGTGTAGAATCCAGGTATCTGTAATGGTTGGCTCCCTATGTATGATTGCCATGTTATGGCCCGGATTCTACTTAACAAATGCCTTTAAATGTGATAACACACCGGGTAGAAAATATATCTACTTGCGCCTCCCTCATAAGAACCTTAACGGAGATACTAATTTAGATATTGGTGTGGTATATATGCCAGTGGAGGATATCTGTATCGAAAGTATTATAAATATCAGTTGTGTTGAACATCATACGTGACACATTATGTCTTGGATTATTTATGTGTGTTATAGAAACTTAGGTGCGGCGCACCCTAAGAAGTTAAAGTCAAGGTTGTCACAACATCTATTTTCAAGGACTTGGACACATGATCTGCTGATGAATATAATCACAGATTGTGTGTACAGTTAGTTCAACGCATTTGTGCACCAACGTTGTCTCATTTGTTGTGCATTTTCATATCCTTCTCCGGGAGGTAGCTGGAATGGATTCCAGGTGTGACAGAGATTGTGTTACCCCAGTGGCAGATAATTGTAACAGATGTTAGCTAACGAGTTGCTTCCAAGGTGATGTCCCTTCTATGTCAGGGTACTATGTTAGGATATGGTTGGCAAGGTCTCGGAATGGATGAATTTTGCCAGACTTTGCCACAATGCTGGTGCTCTTGACTAAGATTTAATTAGTGCTTTCAGTTATTAGCCTGTTCATTTGGGCAAAATACGAAGGGTGCACGTTTAAATATTTTGCGGAGGAAGCTATATACATTAATTATTTCTAAATTGGTCCTCATAATACTTCCAAAATTAAAGATGATATGAAGTACAGAATAATAACTGGAGAGTAAGGATATAATTGAGCCAGATGCAAAATAGAATGATTGAATAATAACCAAAACCGTATGTTAAAGAGCTATACATAGTTACTATCACTAGTGTAGAATTAAAGGTTATTTGTACAATATGGCGAGTGAGCTTTACACTTGCATGCTTCTCCATATTGATGTACTCAATTTATAGTGTATATGATGACATTTTCCGTACAAGCTAAAACTTAGCCAGTCGTAAGAAATAATGAGAGTACAGGTTCGGTCATACGATCAATATTTTAGAGCAATATTGCCCAGCAGCCTCATATGGGGCTCAATATTGCAGGCCATACATGACCCATATCAAGTAAGTAATGCCACCTATTGATCAGTAATGCCAGCCATATGTTGGAATGGAAAAGCTTGTTGACGTGTATTGACGTGTGATCCGAGCAGGATGGAATGTGCGACAATATTGCCTGGTTAAGTGCTGTTGCAGGCGTCAGTACAGTCCGCGCCACGGATAGTGGTGCTAAGATTTATGGTCTCGCATTATAGCTAGTACAGTTACCCCTACTGCCTTGCATGATGATAGATCACAATCAAATAGCGTCCTAGCTACGTCTGTTCGTTGTATACCAACTTACGTATTTCTTGTATCTCCCTTGATGATGGGATTATTACACGAAAATGCACTTGGGAACTTGCAGTGTTTTTCCCCGTAGACTCATAGGAATACACACACACACACACACACACACACACACACACACACACACACACATACTCAGGAGAACCAGTTGGATGTATGTTGTTAGCCGTCCGTAATATCAGTAATTTGCACGTAAGCAGGAGGCCCAAGCATAATACTTGCTAGCTGCTGTTAAGCATCCCTCGTGCATGTGTTCTAGTCATTGAATTTTGATGAAAGTAATGTCATTGGATTATTTTACACTCTGTTCAGTTGATAAAAACGTTTTAATATACTCATAACTTTCTTGAAAAAAATAATTGCCATCTAATTGTCAATATAGATTTCATCAAAATCAATCCACAGAGCCTGCTTTACTGCACTTTATGAGAATTTTTATAGGTATTTAGATGAAAAATTACATTATAGGGGTTTTCATAGATCTTTCCGAGGTTTTTGATTTTTTAAACCAGTATATTACCTGAGAGACTGAGAAATATTGGAGGAAAAGATCTTTCACTTGAGTTGTGCCGTAGTCTTTTAAGTGGTTTTGTAATTTTAGATATCCTAAAAGGACATGTCTTAGCCCAATTTTATATGCTTTATTTATATGAGTGATCCTGTATGCGCTAGTTCCAGTTCAAATTTGCACCTTTTGCAGATAATGATAATTTTCAGTTTGATGATAGAGATATCAGCCAGCATTCAAAGTTAGATAGAGAATTACCCATGTATTCCCTGCATGTTGAAAGCGACCAATATAGGGGCGGGAACCAGGGGATGGAAAATCTCACTTTCATGTATTTCAGTTTGTAAAAGGTAGGAAAAGAGCTAAGCGAGGAATAAACCTCCTTGAGGGCTCAGGCTAGGGTGTCTGAATGTGTGTGGATGTTACCAAGATGAGAAGAAAGGAGGGATAGTAGTTTGAAGAAAGGAATATGCATGTTCCAGCTCTGAGTGAAGCAGAGCTCAAAGTTAAGGAGGTGAATGGTTGAGAATGGCTTAGGGGTAAAGTCAGGGGTTAGTATAAGGGCGAAAGCTAAGGAATGGGTAGCACTAGTGTTAAAGTAGAAATTGTGGGATTATGTGAGTATGTGTGGCAGTAGTTTTGATGCAAGAAACGGTATGATAAGTGGTGGGTGATTCACATTAATCCCTCAGCTATAGATTCCTGGCGTAATTTACAAATGTGGAGTTATTAGTCCAAATCATTTGACCACACCATTGCACATGCTGTTGACTATACCATAACTTTTTTGGAAGTGATGGTGTATTTGCTGTAGGAAGTGATGGTGTATTTGCTGTAGAATACTCAAACGAAACTTTAGTTTTTTAAAAAAGTTTATTTACGCATTGTAGAATTCCCGTCGACATAAATTATGAGACAAATGGATATATAGGACAGTACTTGAAGATTTTTAATGTCATATTGTATAAGTATAAAGTAATTTATATTCTGTGGCCCTCATGGGGTAGTACACAGAGCTGTGGTGAATGACACGCCAAGTAGGTACAGAGCTGCAGCAACCGAGCAAAGTCCGAACCTTGATAGGCTTGGGTGCCGTAACACGCGACTGAGAAATCGAGGTGTTGGTAACCTGTATGTGGAAACCGAAAATGACAGCGGTTTAAACGAGAACTAATGCAGATAGCTGTGACGTTGGAGATAGAGGTGGTCATCCAGGTGGTGGTGATGGTGATTGGCTGGTTATGATGTTGGAGGGAGAGGGTCGAGCGAGGGTGGTCGGGTACGGTGCCGCCTCCAATACCCCGATGTCTGACCCTTGGTAGATCTTTACCCCGTTGTTATAGTGTCTTCACCCACCACTTACTTGGTCATGCTATCTCCCTTTCTCTCACCACACTTCCTAGTCTGCAGAACCCTCCTTGCATTCCTGGTTATTGGCATCTTACAGGGTTCTAAAGACAACCTCCATGTACTGCCAACATCCGCTTAATATACGAGATGGTGTCCACACTGCAACGTGTCCCCGGTTACGGCCGTGATCTCAAGCCTAGTGGACTTATGTTTTAGTGATGTGCGAGGCCTCTTGTCTTCACGTTCCACCCAACCTAACCATATCCACTACAGCCATTCTTTCTTCCTGGTCCCAGTTCATCCCTTTCGACCACTTCCGTACTCACAACCCCGCCTCATCTTCCCCTCACCTCCACCTCAGGTCCTATATACCATCCACACTCGGCTCACTTCAGATTCCTTCAGCTGTCTCCCATTTATTTAGCGGCGTATTGAAGGTTGGATAATTCTTCAGTGAGATTAGACTTGTTTTATTTCATTGGAGCTACAGTCTTTGTGATTGTTTGGGCAAATTATGATGTATTATATGCATTTGAGAAAGACTAATCACGGAAACCCTGCTCGATACCTTTAGGGACTGGCAATGGCATTTTTGAGGCTTTGCATACGTAATAGCATATATTTGATATTCAGCTGAACACCTTTACACTTGTCTCCTGCTTGATAACAAGCGTGCTTGGCCTTAAACCCCTCTTGCCTCCCTTCGTAAACTGGACAGCCTTAACACACTTCAAACAAATGATGTAGGAACTCGTGTTACGAACTCTCGCATTTCACACGAGAGACAGATCGACAGGTAGCCAGTATGCACACATGCAGGCTCGTAAACTTATCGAGTATATTCATATATTACGTCATGATGAGGGTATTGTTGAGAAAATACAAAATGTCTGCCTCAATTTTGTAGCCATTTCATGTCTTTACAAATAACTATAACCTGTCAGTTTTTAAAAGATTTTTCACTTCAAAATTCGCAAAAATACTTGTCCTTGTCTCATCTTACTTTTTATTGAACTCCATATGTTTCAATTAAGGCCTGGCAGTAATTTGGACTTTAGTCCATGGCTAAGAGCCCCAAAAGAAAAAATGAATTATGTGACATGAAGATATAATTTGAGGTCATGAGGGTATTCAGAACGGTGAATAAAACTGATTAACAGCTTGTGGAGTTGTGCTGAAAAAAGACATGATTGGGTATATTTGGTTTAAGATGTGTACAAAAGTAAACAAAGGTGAATAGAAAAGATGGTCAGTGGGCATATTTGGATTACATACAAATTGATAAGCTTGCAAGAGACCCGTACATGTTAACATGCTCAGAGTAGCAGTGGGTGGAATGTCTGATCATTACATGGTGGAGGCAAGACAAGGTTTGCAGAAGAGAGGAAATGATATGTGAGGGGGGGTGAAAAAAAGAGAGCTTGTTAAAAACATGTAGGAGAAAAAAGTAATAGGATATCAAGTGAATGGCAAAAAGTGAGAATAAGTGAAGCAATGAGAGTAGATTAAGAATGGGTGGAATTTAGGAAAGCATTGCTGGCTCATGCAAGAAAAGTGTGTGACATGCAAAAGATGAGAAGTGGGCAGGTGAGAAAGGGTAATGAGTGATGGGATGATGAAGTAAAGTTGCTTGTAAAAGATAAATGAAGTTTATTTATAGGAAGTAATTAAGGAAATGACTGCAGGTGATTGGGAGATGTGCAAGAGAAAAAAGCAGCAGAAGGTGAAGAGGAAGGTGGGCTGAAAAAGTGGGCAAGTGGGAGTTGGGATGAGGGAGTATTAGCAAATTTCAGGAAGAATAAGATTGTGTTTTGAAAGGTTAATAGTGTGAGAAAAGCAAGATAACTAATAGGAATATTTGTGAAGGGACAAACGTGGAAATAACAGGCAGATAAGATTTTTTTTTTACCCCAACATGGCACAGGCAAATGGGGGTGACTATGGTGTTGATAAATTAGGATTTTCAGTATAAGTCAAGGTGAGGTGCCTGAAGATTGGTAAAATGCATGTATAGTGCCCTTGTATAATGGTAAAGGCTTAGGTGTGTTCGAATTAATGAGGTGTATGATTGTGGAGTGGATCTGTCAGCGGATGGAACCATGGAAGCGGAAGTGGATCATAGGGTGGGGGAGGGGGCGAAAATTTTGGGAGCCTTGAAGAATGTGTGGAAGTCGAGAACATTATCCCGGAAAGCAAAAATGGGTATGTTTGAAGGAATAGTGGTTCCAACAATGTTGTATGGTTGCGAGGCGTGGGCTATGGATAGAGTTGTGCGCAGGAGGATGGATGTACTGGAAATGAGATGTTTGAGGACAATGTGTGGTGTGAGGTGGTTTGATCGAGTAAGTAACGTAAGGGTAAGAGAGATGTGTGGAAATAAAAAGAGCGTGGTTGAGAGAGCAGAAGAGGGTGTTTTGAAATGGTTTGGGCACATGGAGAGAATGAGTGAGGAAAGATTGACCAAGAGGATATATGTGTCGGAGGTGGAGGGAACGAGGAGAAGAGGGAGACCAAATTGGAGGTGGAAAGATGGAGTGAAAAGGATTTTGTGTGATCGGGGCCTGAACATGCAGGAGGGTGAAAGGAGGGCAAGAAATAGAGTGAATTGGAGCGATGTGGTATACAGGGGTTGACGTGCTGTCAGTGGATTGAATCAAGGCATGTGAAGCGTCCGGGGTAAACCATGGAAAGCTGTGTAGGTATGTATATTTGCGTGTGTGGACGTGTGTATGTACATGTGTATGGGGGGGGGGGGGTTGGGCCATTTCTTTCGTCTGTTTCCTTGCGCTACCTCGCAGACGCGGGAGACAGCGACAAGGTATAAAAAAAAAAAAAAAAAAAAAAAAAAAAAAAGATTGTGGAGCATACCTGGCTACTTGTACATAAGAAAGGTAAATGAGAGGGGTGATTATACTAACAAAGCATCAGACTGGGAAGGAACGATGTGGATTCAGGAGTGGTAAAGGATTTGTGATCTGGTTTTTGTTTTGAAAAATATGAGAAATACTCAAGAGATGCAGGTTTTGTATGTCGCATTTATGGATCCAGAGAAAGCATGTAATATGACTGATAAGCTGCTTTGGAGATGTTACAAATGTATGGTCTTGGTGACCAAATTGCAAGGCTACAGTTTTTCAGAAATTGCATACTCATTTTACCATCATGGTGAAGTGCACTTGAAATATATGTAGAATGCATTCAAATTTGTCCTTTTATATGAAGCAGCTCGCATGAACATAAGATCAGATTATTTCTGTTTCATGGCACAGTGTGATCAAAACTTACTTTAAAGCTTATGCCATCAAAATAGTCACAAGCCTCAGATTTGCTCATGTCTACCTCAGAAGGTAAACTTGAATGAACCACTTTAATGTGACTGGATATTAAAGATATTTTGAGGTAGTCAAGTTATTCTTTTAAGTATCATCTGTGATACTAATGTGTTCTAAACATACAGGACCATACCAATTTAACAGATACATGAAATAGAAATTAACCCCAGAAAATTTAATAACCAAAGGACTGCAATGAATTTTGATCCACCAGTTAACCTTTCTTTGAAATATGACTTTACAATCTACCTAGCACAACAACGTAACTCCATAGCTGCTGGAGAAAGGGGTGGGGGTGCCATTTAACAGGAAAAACAATAAATGATGTCAGTAAAATTTGATAATTATTTTTTAACTAGATGAGTTACCTTGTCAATATTCTTAAATTTCATCTCTTTTCATCCAGAGCCTGCAACTTGTTTTGATATCCACATCGTCTTGGTGGACCAGGCTGAAATATCCAAATTAAATTTTGGTCTCTGATTTAACATTTTTCAACAAAAATCTTAAGTACAGTAATTTGAGTTGCGTGTTTTTAAATACCAAAAGAGAAAAAAAGAAAGAGGACTTTCTTAATAATACTAACAAAGAAAATGTACATTTATTAGTGGAAATTTCTCCTGCAGACTCCAATACCACATCTGCTTTCTGTTCAGTTTCACTACCAACTCTGTATAACAAAGTCGTCTTGCTGGGTGACACAACAGAAGATATCTAATATTACATTCACTGAAGAATGAATCATATATAAGAACTTCTTATTCTTTTATCACTTGGGTATCTGTTTTTATCACCAAAAACAATGCCTTCATTAACTATGACGTGTACCTACATTATTCTCGAACTTTAAAATGATGAGAAAATGACCACTGCACTTTATTAATACAATTTAACTTTGGAGAAAATTCTCTAAAGCTATCAGAATAGGCATGTGCAATTAGAAAATACATTTATACAGTACTTCCATATCCTTTCAAGTGTTTATCAGATTAACCATCAAACTTATTTTAAGATAACTTTGCTTCCTTCAACTGGCCAACTGAATGGAAATGGTAGTCCTAATAAAGTTATGGCTCTTGTGATGCTTGTCAGAAACAGGTGTCAGCAATGCCTCCGTTGAAGAGAGGAATGTTGGCACTGTTGTAATGCTCTAGAATTAGAATGTAATATTTCAACATCATTTACATTATTTTGAAGATCAAAATACTCATAAAATAACAATTCATAACTCATGGTTTTTACTCAAAATGCTTGCATCAGTCACTAAATATTAACAATATTTCATAAAGAAAAACCCACTCAAAATGTTAAATGAATGGTTTAAAAAACATGCTTTACAACAGGCTACTATTTATTTTCCATAATATTTCTATCAATATGAATAATTCTGGTTTGCAATCCGTATCAGTCTGTAGGTGAAATAGAAAAAGGAGAGCATTCCATGAAACACTGCATATATCACTGGATAATGTGCACTACTTACAGAGACTGTACATAAAGTACCAAAACCATAACCTATCAGTAACTAAACTAAGCAGGAGCTTTACATATTTTAATGAATACACAAACACCCTTGTTGTCATGACAGAAGCTCTTGCACTCTTCTAGCACTTACTTGTAAAATTACTTATCTCTGATAACTTTATTAACTCCCTTAGTAATCTTTTACTCATAATTCTGAATATTTAAAAACTGTCTCAAGGAAATCAACTGATATTTCATTCAGGTCACAACAAACATGAAAAACAGGTTTCTGTACCTTCTATCAGTATGCCACCATATTTAAATAGGTAAATAGAATATAACAAAATATGTATCCATTACTAATACTGAATTAATCTATTTATCAAAACTATAAAACGAAGCACCAGTTTATACCTTTTTATTTATTCATATATATATATATATATATATATATTATTTTATTTTATTTTGCTTTGTGGCTCTCCTGCGTTAGCGAGGTAGCGCAAGGAAGCAGACGAAAGAATGGCCAAACCCACCCACATACACATGTATATACATACATGTCCACACACGCAAATATACATACCTTTACATCTCAATGTACACATATATATACACACACAGACATATACATATATACACATGTACATAATTCATACTGTCTGCCTTTATTTATTCCCATCGCCACCTCGCCATGCATGGAATAACAACCCCTTCCCCCCTCATGTGTGCAAGGTAGCGCTAGGAAAAGACAACAAAGGCCCCATTCGTTCACACTCAGTCTCTAGCTGTCATGTAATAATGCACCGAAACCACAGCTCCCTTTCCACATCCAGGCCCCACAGAACTTTCCATGGTTTACCCCAGATGCTTCACATGCCCTGGCTCAATCCGTTGACAGCACGTCGACCCCTGTATACCACATCATTCCAATTCACTCTATTCCTTGCACGCCTTTCACCCTCCTGCATGTTCAGGCCCCGATCACTCAAAATCAAGGCTCCCAGAATTTTCGCCCCCTCCCCCACCCTATGATTCACTTCCACTTCCATGGTTCCATCTGCTGCCAAATCCACTCCCAGATATCTAAAACACTTCACTTCCTCCAGTTTTTCTCCATTCAAACTTACCTCCCAATTGACTCTCAACCCTATTGTACCTAATAACCTTGCTCTTATTCACATTTACTCTCAACTTTCTTCTTTCAAAGACTTAACCAAACTCAGTCACCAGCTTCTGCAGTTTCTCACATGAATCAGCCACCAGCACTGTATCATCAGCGAACAACAACTGACTCACTTCCCAAGCTCTCTCATCCACAGCAGACTGCATACTTGCCACTCTTTCCAAAACTCTTGCATTCACCTCACTAACAACCCCATCCATAAACAAATCAAACAACCATGGAGACATCACACATCCCTTACGCAAACCTATATTCACTGAGAACCAATCACTTTCCTCTCTTCCAACACGTACACATGCGTTACATCCTCAATAAAAACTTTTCACTGCTTCTAACAACTTGCCTCCCACACCATATATTCTTAATACCTTCCACAGAGCATCTCTATCAACTCTATCATATGCCTTCTCCAGATCCATAAATGCTACATACAAATCCATTTGCTTTTCTAAGTATTTCTCACATACATTCTTCAAAGCAAACACCTGATCCACACATCCTCTACCACTTCTGAAACCACACTGCTCTTCCCCAATCTGATGCTCTGTACATGCCTTCACCTTCTCAATCAATACCCTCCCATATAATTTACCAGGAATACTCAACAAACTTATACCTCTGTAATTTGAGCACTCACTCTTATCCCCTTTGCCTTTGTACAATGGCACTATGCAAGCATTCCGCCAATCCTGAGGCACCTCACCATGAATCATACATACATTAAATAACCTTACCAACCAGTCAACAATACAGTCACCCCCTTTTTTAATAAATTTCACTGTAATACCATCCAAACCTGCTGCCTTGCCGGCTTTCATCTTCCGCAAAGCTTTTACTACCTCTTCTCTGTTTACCAAATCATTTTCCCTAACCCTCTCACTTTGCATACCACCTCGACCAAAACCCCTATATCTGCCACTCTATCATCAAACACATTCAACAAACCTTCAAAATACTCACTCCATCTCCTTCTCACATCACCACTACTTGTTATCACCTCCCCATTAGCCCCCTTCACTGAAGTTCCCATTTGCTCCCTTGTCTTACGCACTTTATTTGCCTCCTTCCAAAACATCTTTTTATTCTCCCTAAAATTTAATGATACTCTCTCACCCCAACTCTCATTTGCCCTCTTTTTCACCTCTTGCCCCTTTCTCTTGACCTCCTGCCTCTTTCTTTTATACATCTCTCACTCATTTGCATTTTTTCCCTGCAAAAATCATCCAAATGCCTCTCTCTTCTCTTTCACTAATAATCTTACTTCTTCATCCCACCACTCACTACCGTTTCTAATCTGCCCACCTCCCATGCTTCTCATGCCACAAGCATCATTTGCGCAAGCCATCACTGCTTCCCTAACTACATCCCATTCCTCTCCTACTCCCCTTACCCTTAAGGTTATCATACTAAATCACTGTTTCCCATGTCAGTGAGGTAGCGCCAGGAAACAGATGAAGAATGGCCCATCCACTCTTATAAACACACACACACATATATATATATATATATATATATATATATATATATATATATATATATATATATATACACACATAAATGCCCATACATGCACATATACATACAAAGACATTTTAGATATATACACATGTACATATTCATACTTGCTTGCCTTCATCCATTCCCAGTGCTACCCCACCCCACAGGAAACAGTATCGCTAACTCCCCCCCGCTTCAGCAAGGTAGCACCAGGAAAACAGACAAAAAATGGCCATATTCGTTCACACTGAGTTCTATATTGTGTGTGAATTATAAAATATCCCATATAGATAATTCTTGTCAAACATGAGGTCACTGTCTTTAGTATCAACAAATTAAATGAACTTCAAGAAACTGGAGCATGAAAATAATATTCTGGTTTTTAAACTCACATTATTACAGCAGCTAAAACATTACTCTTGGCAAATTATGTAATAAAAATATAATAGATTTCTTCCTAGAAGACGCATCTTAATAAACCAAATTCTCAATACATGAGTAACATAAAAATGCACAGTTGGTGATACAGGGATGAAAGGATCCACAAGACAGCTTCCTAATTAAACAAACTTGCAGAGGTTTTACTACACTCGTGGTTGTTAACCATCATCACCTTAACTACTACAAAGGAAAGAAATTAAGTGTAGGCATGAAAAGTGTAGGGAACCATGATAATGATCATTACATTTGAATGAGTATTCAAAATAAGGTAATGCCAATCAAGACAAAAATATTGTTACTCAATTCGAGATCCTAGGGTCCTTTATATCTTTATGAGCCTCCTGCAGCACTCAAGAAGTTGGCCACATTCACTGGACATGACCAAAGTTCATAAAGTGTAGTGGTGTGTGTGTCTACGAGTAGAGAGTGCAAGATATTTGAGGAGTATGTACTCGGAGTCTTCATTGTAATAGTTGCATTGTGAGCCATGAAGGATCCTAGGATATGCTGATACAGTGTTTGAAGTGTTATAAGGATGGTGATGTCCAAGGTACAGACAGGAAAGTGTGCCTCGTGTTTTTTTGAGGAATTTGCTTTTCATGGGTGCATGTCTGGTGGCATGGATTGTAAGGCTTAGTTGGAAGAGTGGTCTTTTCAGTGTCTGACAAGTTATTTTAGTGCTTGTGTGTGTATATATGGGGATGGGGAGAAATAATACTTCCCACGCATTCCCTGCGTGTCATAGAAGGCGACTAAAGGGGACGGGAGCAGAGGGCTAGAAACCCTTCCCTCCTTGTATTTCAACTTTCTAAATGGAGAAACAGAAGGAGTCATGCGGGGAGTGCTCATCCTCCTCGAAGGCTCAGATTGGGATGTCTAAATGTGTGTGGATGTAACCAAGATGAGAAAAAAGTAGAGATAGGTAGTATGCTTGAGGAAAGGAACCTGGATGTTTTGGCTCTGAGTGAAACGAAGCTCAAGGGTAAAGGGGAAGAGTGGTTTGGGAATGTTTTGGGTGTAAAGTCAGGGGTTGGTGAGAGGACAAGAGCAAAGGAAGGAGTAGCACTACTTCTGAAACAAGAGTGGTGGGAGTATATAATAGAGTGTAAGAAAGTAAACTCAAGATTGATATGGATAAACCTAAAAGTGGATGGAGAGAGATGGGTGATTATTGATGCTTATGCACCTGGGCAAGAGAAGAAAGATCATGAGAGGCAAGTGTTTTGGGAGCAGTTGAGTGAGTGTGTTAGCAGTTTTGATGCACGAGACCGGGTTATAGTGATGGGTGATTTGAATGCAAAGGTGAGTAATGTGGCAGTTGAGGGAATGATTGGCGTACATGGGGCATTCAGTAATGTAAATGGTGAAGAGCTTTTAGGTTTGTGTTCTGAAAAAGGACTGGTGATTGGAAATCTTTCTTTTCTTTCTTTCATACTATTCGCCATTTCCCGCGTCAGCGAGGTAGCGTTAAGAACAGAGGACTGGGCCTCTGAGGAAACATCCTCATCCAGCCCCCTTCTCTGTTCCTTCCTTTGGGAAAAAAAAAAAAAAAAAAGAGAGAGGGGAGGATTTCTAGCCCCCTGCTCCCTTCCCTTTTAGTCGCCTTCTACGACACGCAGGGAATACGTGGGAAGTATTCTTTCTCCCCTATCCCCAGGGAATACATGGTTTAAAAAGAGAGATAAACATAAGTATATGTATGTAAGTAGGAGAGATGGCCAAAGAGTGTTATTAGATTGTGTTAATTGATAGGCGAATGAAAGAGAGACTTTTGGGTGTTACTGTGCTTAGAGGTACAACTGGAGGGATGTCTGATCATTATCTTGTGGAGGCACAGGTGAAGATTTGTTGAGGTTTTCAGAAAAGAAGAGAAAAAGTTGGGAAGAAGAGAGTGGTGAGAGTAAGTGAGCTTGGGAAGGAGACTTGTATGAGGAAGTACCAGGAGAGACTTGAGTACAGCATGGAAAAAGGTGAGAGCAAAGGACGTAAGGGGAGTGGGGGAGGAATGGGATATATTCAGGGAAGTAGTGATGGCTTGCGCAAAAGATGTCTATGGAATGAGAAGCATGGGAGGTGGGCAGATTAGAAAGGGTAGTGAGTGGTGGGATGTAGAAGTACGATTATATTAGTGAAAGAGAAGAGAGAGGCATTTGGACGATTTTTGCAGGGAAATAGTGCAAATGACTGGGAGATGTATAAGAGAAAGAGGCAGGAGGTCAAGAGAAAGGTGCAAGAGATGAAAAAGAGGGCAAATGAGAGTTGGGGTGAGAGAGTATCATTAAATTTTAGGAAGAATAAAAAGATGTTTTGGAAGGAGGTAAATAAAATGAGTAAAAGACAAGAGAACAAATGGGAACATTGGTGAATGGGGCTAATGGGAGGTAGTAACAAGTAGTGGTGATGCGAGAAGGAGATGGAGTGAGTATTTTGAAGGTTTGTTGAATGTGTTAGGTGATAGAGTGGCAGATATAGGGTGTTGTGTTCGAGGTGGTGTGCGAAATGAGAGGGTCAGGGAGAATGGTTTGGTAAACAGAGAGGAGATAGCGAAAGTATTGCGGAAGAAGAAAGCCAGCAAGGCAGCGGGTTTGAATGGTATTGCAGTGGACTTTATTAAAAAGGGGGTGACTGTTGTTGTTGACTGGTTGGTGAGGATATTCAATGTATGTATGGCTCATGGTGAAGTGCCTGAGGATTGGCAGAATGCATGCATAGTGCCACTGTACAAAGGCAAAGGGGATAAAGGAGAGTGTTCAAATTACAGAGGTATAGGTTTGTTGAGTATTCCTGGGAAATCATATGGGAGGGTATTGATTGATCTCCCATGATGATGTGATAATTACACGAAATGTCACGTGGGAACTTATCATGCTTCATTTTTCTCATGGTTATCAGCGAATACTATATCACATGCACCGCTGTGACCTCTTGCAGTATATATACTCATGTATATATTCACACTTGCTAGCCTTCATCCATTCCCAGCGCCACCCCCTGCATCAATGAGGTAGCTCCAAGAAACAGACAAAGAAAGGCCATATCTGCTCATGTTCATTCTCTGACTGTCATGTGTAATGTACTGAAACCACAGCTCCCTGTCCACATCCAGGCCCCCAAAGACCTTTCTATGGTTCACCCCAGGATCAATTTCCATGAGAGTCCTAGTGTTACCCAGGACTCTTATAACGGCTCCTGCAGCCCAAGTCTGCACTATTTCCAGTAGCTGGGACATATGTGACCCCTTTGAAGTGAGACATTCTTTGATGAGTCTTTACTTCCAGTGATTTCACTTCACCAAAAGTGACTTTTCGCTTGCAGTATAACCTCAAGAAGGAGAAGTGCAGTGACACTGCTTACCAGCAGATAATATGCTTTATGAGTTTCTAACAGCTTTAGCCATCAAACCCATAAGACATATCTAAGAAAACTTCAGAATAATGGAAAATATATATATTGAATGGTGATTTTTTAACAGTCTACCACAATGTCTTCTTGAACTTATGCAACAGTAAAGGAAAACTAAATCAGATTAACACTATTCAGTGTTAACTATGCATACTGATACAATACACATTAAAGCTGTATCCTTAAAACCAAAAACAAAACTGAGGAAAGTATTAATGCTGACAAGTTTTATACATTATCATGAACGTAATACTCTCTCTTAACTAAGCTATTTTACTCGTACCAAATATACATAAGTTTAGCCTGAATTACTCATTTCTGGTGGTTTTGACCAGACTACCAGCACAATGTTTCATAACTTCTCTCTCATCCCTATTCCATTCCCACAAACATGGGCATAAAATCTGCAAAAACCCTTACATAGTTACACTATGTTTACTAATACTTGAACAAAGACATACAACTTTTTCACAACATTCTTCATGCAAATAGAGAAAAGAATAAACAAAATTTTTTTTCTTTAATCATTCAGTAATTTTTAACTATCATAACTGGTCAACTTCATTAAAAATTTTCACTTTATTCCTAATTTAATTTAAACACTTCAGTCCTGGTTAACTGGATAAATAGGTAACCAATTTTATTTTGTTGCATATGTTTTCTGATGAATCATCATAAGAATTTTTCAGTATGACATACACAAATAATATATTTTCAAAAGGAAATCATTGCATGCATTTTGCTATACCAAATTACTGCACTTACAATGGAGAACATGAATTGCATTATGAAATACAATATAAAGCATTGTGCTTAACACAAATGTACCAGTTTTAATGAGTGCAGCCTGATATTGTTTACACCTGACATTACTTTACTTTAAACAGTACAAGCAAATCTACTTGAATTTTTAGGTACTTTTAATTCCATGGGTGCACAAATTTTAAAAATTTCACTGTCAGTTGCTGTTACTGTTACCTTAGAGACGGATGGGCCTTAATTATTCTCAAGCTACTTTCACATATTTCTATTATTTTTAAAAAACTTTGTCTCAAAAATTAATACTATTCAACGAAAAGTTTTAAGGTGCATGAAAGTGATGAACACAGTAAAACCTCAATAAATTACTAATAAATTACCAACAATGTATATGATCAAATACCAGTACATGTTACTCATGTATGTTAATTACTAGATTTGAAAAGAATTTTTGTTCCTCTTTGTTCTCAATTCCTTTACAGTTTATATTGGCTCTTTAAAAGTTTTACTCTGACTTTGTTTCCTTAGAATGTTCTATTACACCCAACCTGTGATTTATGAAGGTTCTATTAACTAAAATTTCATATACAAAAAGATCCACCAGCTCTGTACAAAAAAATCGTGATTTACATATCCCCACAGTTTTTGATTTTATTATTTAAAACTAAAATCTTCCTTAACATTAAGAGTAAGAAGCTTCCACCATTTAGTAGTAATGCTAGTAACATGAAAGAACAGAAAACTATGCAAAACTGATGTGTTAATGCAATGTGATAAAGGATGAAGTCCCACAGTATTAGTAGAGCAATTTATGCTGTAATTTTGTACATAAGTAATGTTAATTTTATGAATATTTTCAATGTGTTTTGCATTTGTATTGTTAATTTTAAGTATATTCCGATGACATTCATTACATTTTAGAGGTTTTATCCTTTAAAGAAATGGGACTCATGTTTTATAATAAAAGTCAAAGGAGAAATGAGTCAGTTTATGAAATTTTGATTCAAGAATGGCTTTTTGGGAATACTGGCCATTCATAAATCAGGGGATGGATGTATTACAAAACTTTTAAGCTAATTTGCACATTTACAAATATATATGGGAATATCATTGACCAAGAGTTGTGATGTTCACTTTCATCAGGAACAGTTTTACTCGAGACAACATTCTTATGCTTTCAATGAGACTGCATATAGTATGTTGATGGCGAATAGTATGAAAGAAAAAAGATATATATATATATATATATATATATATATATATATATATATATATATATATATATATATTTTTTTTTTTTTTTTTTTTTTTTTTTTTTATACTTTGTCGCTGTCTCCCGCGTTTGCGAGGTAGCGCAAGGAAACAGACGAAAGAAATGGCCCAACCCCCCCCCCATACACATGTATATACACACGTCCACACACGCAAATATACATACCTACACAGCTTTCCATGGTTTACCCCAGACGCTTCACATGCCTTGCTTCAATCCACTGACAGCACGTCAACCCCTGTATACCACATGACTCCAATTCACTCTATTTCTTGCCCTCCTTTCACCCTCCTGCATGTTCAGGCCCCGATCACACAAAATCTTTTTCACTCCATCTTTCCACCTCCAATTTGGTCTCCCTCTTCTCCTCGTTCCCTCCACCTCCGACACATATATCCTCTTGGTCAATCTCTCCTCACTCATTCTCTCCATGTGCCCAAACCATTTCAAAACACCCTCTTCTGCTCTCTCAACCACGCTCTTTTTATTTCCACACATCTCTCTCACCCTTACGTTACTTACTCGATCAAACCACCTCACACCACACATTGTCCTCAAACATCTCATTTCCAGCACATCCATCCTCCTGCGCACATCTCTATCCATAGCCCACGCCTCGCAACCATACAACATTGTTGGAACCACTATTCCCTCAAACATACCCATTTTTGCTTTCCGAGATAATGTTCTCGACTTCCACACATTTTTCAAGGCTCCCAAAATTTTCGCCCCCTCCCCCACCCTATGATCCACTTCCGCTTCCATGGTTCCATCCGCTGACAGATCCACTCCCAGATATCTAAAACACTTCACTTCCTCCAGTTTTTCTCCATTCAAACTCACCTCCCAATTGACTTGACCCTCACCCCTACTGTACCTAATAACCTTGCTCTTATTCACATTTACTCTCAACTTTCTTCTTCCACACACTTTACCAAATTCAGTCACCAGCTTCTGCAGTTTCTCACATGAATCAGCCACCAGCGCTGTATCATCAGCGAACAACAACTGACTCACTTCCCAAGCTCTCTCATCCCCAACAGACTTCATACTTGCCCCTCTTTCCAGGACTCTTGCATTTACCTCCCTTACAACCCCATCCATAAACAAATTAAACAACCATGGAGACATCACACACCCCTGCCGCAAACCTACATTCACTGAGAACCAATCACTTTCCTCTCTTCCTTTATATATATATATATATATATAAACTTTTCCAAAAGAAGGGAACAGAGAGGGGGGCCAGGTGAGGATATTCTCTCAAAAGTCCAGTCGTCTGCTCTTAACGCTATCTTGCTAACGCAGGAAATGGCGAATAGTATAAAATATATATATATATATATATATATATATATATATATATATATATATATATATATATATATATATATATATATATATATATATACGTGCTGTCAGTGGATTGAATCAGGGCATGTGAAGCGTCTGGGGTAAACCATGGAAAGTTGTGTGGGGCCTGGATGTGGAAAGGGAGCTGTGGTTTCGGGCATTATTGCATGACAGCTAGAGACTGAGTGTGAACGAATGGGGCCTTTTTTGTCTTTTCCTAGTGCTACCTCGCACACATGAGGGGGGAGGGGGATGGTATTCCATGTGTGGCGAGGTGGCGATGGGAATGAATAAAGGCAGACAGTGTGAATTGTGTGCATGGGTATATATATGTATGTGTCTGTGTGTGTATATATATGTGTACATTGAGATGTATAGGTATGTATATTTGCGTGTGTGGACGTGTATGTATATACATTGTGTATGGGGGTGAGTTGGGCCATTTCTTTCGTCTGTTTCCTTGCGCTACCTCGCAAACGCGGGAGACAGCGACAAAGCAAAATAAATGAAATAATTATATATTATCCTTGGGGATAGGGGAGAAAGAATACTTCCCACGTATTCCCTGCATGTCATAGAAGGCGACTAAAAGGGGAGGGAGTGGGGGGCTGGAAATCCTCCCCTCTTGTTTTTTTTCTTAATTTTCCAAAAGAAGGAACAGAGAAGGGGGCCAGGTGATGATATTCCCTCAGAGGCCCAGTCCTCTGTTCTTAACGCTACCTTGCTAATGCGGGAAATGGCGAATAGTTTGAAAGAAAGAAATATATATATATCTTTCTTTTTCATTTTTCATACTATTCGCCATTCCCGCATTAGCGAGGTAGCGTTAAGAACAGAGGACTGGGCCTTAGAGGGAATATCCTTACCTGACCCCCTTCTCTGTTCCTTCTTTTGGAAAAAAAAAACATATATATATTTGTGTATGTGAGTGAATGGGCCATTCTTCGTCTGTTTCCTGGTGCTACCTCACTAACACAGGAAAAAGCAATTAAGTATAATAAAATATAATTATCCAAACGGGTAGCCAGATTTCAAAATTTACATGGGATCTATTATGCCTAAAGGGACCCAACAGCCGACCAAATGAATTACAACAACCCATGGAGTTTTTTCCCATCTTATAATTGAGTTTTAAACATTACAACTGAAATTATGTAATGTACTTCCAAAATTTTTTTAGTAAATCCCAATCCAAAATGTCGTGTAGACATAGGAAATGAGAGGTGATTACTTAGTTAAGTGCTAGGTGTGGCTTCTGGCTCACTTGAGGTTGGAGGTAACTAAAAATGAGTTTTATCTTGCTGCAATAAGGCTTGAACATCAGAAGTGGCAAGTCTTACATTTAGTCCATCATAGGAGCAAAAAAGGATGTACTCAAGAGAACTACCGAGAGACAGCTCTAGGACATCCAGCAAGGGGATTGCAGAGTTAAGTACCGTGCATTTACAAGATTTTGATGACTAGCAGTTCTTGCAGTGCCACTTGCTTCATGTAATTAGTTTTACTTCTCATCAGCTTTTGTACAGTGGACACAAAGGTAACAACAGGCGACTACATAAAAGTTGCTGAAGTGCCCAGGGTTTTACTAAAAAACCAACACACTTGCAAGTGCCAGATTCTATAATGCCAAACTTGAAATGTTAATGCATATACACTAAAAGCCAATAAAAATAACTTTCAAGAATTAGTGTCTTTCCTAAACTTTAACACACTCCTCTTCCACTTTTAACTTTACTTACACTCTTCAACTCTATCATTTGAGTAAAAGCCTTCATATTTGCCCCTTAATGTACTACACTTAATATGGTAACCATAATCATTTACAAAAATCCATTTCTTAATACAAATGCCAACTATTTCTTTCTTTATACTCGTGCCGAAATACAGAATTCCTCAGTAAAGGTTCTAAGCTGATGTTGGTTCTTGAATCTTGAACATAGTGATGGTTGGCAGTCAAATACTCAATGTTCCTATAAGATTACTTGTTCTGCATGACTGTTTAAAAGTATCAGCTTCATCATAAACTAAGTAGTTAGCTTTGATTTGAGCAAAGGTTTGCATTACATATCAGCAATAAATGTTAAGACTTTTTCTCTAATTTTCAGATATTCATGAGAAATTGCTTCATGATCAGAATTTTGGTACACTGGCAATGGCCAAAAACCTAACGAAACTACAATCCAAGCTGATAACTCCTTATTTTCCCACAGCCAAAATAAATTCATCTGCATCACTGGCTCACCAAGGCTTTTGTGAGTTCAAAGGTGATGTAATGTAATACTCAAAGATGAGATTCCATTTCAAATACTGTATTTTGTATAAATATATCATTTTGTTCTTATTCCTCCAATTCTAAAATTCTATAAAAAATCAATCCATACAAAAGCTACCTGAAATGGAATTAATCCTCATGCACATGTCAAATGAGAGACCTGTAGTTTTATACATAAAAGTAGAAAACTTAATGTACTTTAGTGAGCTACATATAAGGGGTTATGGAGGACAACTCAAGGCAATTACAGGATGACACAGAATCCCTCTAATTCAAAAATTCAACTAAAAAAAATCATCCCTTAAACATCTTATCTGAATTAAATTAATCCTCATACACTTGAGACCTGTAATTTTGTACATAAAGTAGAAATTTCTCAAATGTAGTGAGCTATATCATAGGTCAGGATGGGGAGGGTGACTTAAAGGAAGTGGCAAGGATGTAAACTCCAGTTCATTACCACTATTTGTAAAAGATGATTTTTCATGTAATCCTTTTAATCTGGAACCAAGGAATATTAATTAAAAGGTTAACCAAACTGATGGTTTTTGCAAGGGTCCAGGCATGTCAACAGGGGTAATCATGTTTGGTAACAACATAAACAGTGGGAGATAACAAACACCAAGGTCCCATTCAAAACTATTTTGACCAAAAATGATGTAATTCCAAAGTAATTCAGCTTCATGCAACCATATAGCATTAATAGAATGGACCTTGATTAAGACCTCAATTGCCTGTGCCATCTCAACAAGGATGCCATTTGGCAAACATTTGTTTACCAAATAGCATTCTAGCTACATCTCTTTATGTCTCACCTGATGATGTGAATATTATACAAAAGTGCACTTGGGAACTTATTGTGTTCCATTTTCCCCGTGGACTCGTAGAAATATCTTGATCATACGCAAAATCGTGATCCTTTCCAGTATGTATGTGTGTGTGTGTACGAGTAGATAGAGAGGAAAGTGATTGATTCCCGGTGAATGTAGGTTTGTGGCAGGGGTGCATGATGTCTCCATGGTTGTTTAATTTGTTTATATATGGGGTTGTTAGGGAGGTGAATGCAAGAGTTTTTGAAGAGAGGGGCAAGTATGCAGTCTGTTGTGGATGAGAGGGCTTGAGAAGTTAGTCATTTGTTGTTCCCTCCCTTAAAATACTATAAAATTCAAAGAAGTATAGACAGATTATTGCACCCCTCATATATTACTGGTCAATATACTTGATTTATATTTTACCCATACAGATACTTCTTGCAAGCAATTCTGTGAGGAGAACAAGCAACAACACCCTCTCAGGCAATGACCACCACATACCAAAACTTTTTGGCAAGGATAAGTCATTTCAAGGAGTTATATGAAATGCACATGATATCTGACAATGAAGATCCTGAACTGTGGAAAAAGAAAAGGGCATCATGGCATATATATCATGTCAGAGGCAACTCTCAGGTCATAAGCTAAATTGGGGAAAAAAGTCCACAAAAATACTTGATTTTCAGACATGTCAAACAATAAATCTTCAATTTATACCACATGAAGCCATGAAACATCATTACTTTCCCATTAATAAGGAACTCTACATCATGTTAAAAGGCAATATTATGTATACAGAGCCTGGAATGAAATAAGAATGCCAAATCATGTACCTTGCATTGTGATTCCATTCTAAGCCAAACACGGAATACTTGGCATCACCACTGGTATAATAAGACAGTTCCAGGACTTATATAATCATACAACAGTTCCAGGATTCACAAATTCCAACAAATAATCTCTGAAACAAACTTGCAAGTATTACGATTTACTGACTGCTCCATATGGACACATGAGCAATGGGATCCAACGGAAAGATGCACCGGCTTAAATCACATTCCATGCTATACCAAGTGGACAGAACTCTTGAACTGAACGTAATTGCCCAATGGTTGGGGTGGAAACTGAGGAGGAAATACCCTAAAGTGACAAAAGCATCCGCTAAAGAATACCAATACCCCTTCAAGTCTTTTGAGAAAAATTAACTATCATCTTCTGAATACCTCAACAGTCAGCATGTGAAACACAATCCACCAACACCTCATCCTCATAAAGACCATGGATCCTTTGAACAGCATGAAGAAAACAGATACTTTAAACAAATTTGGACAACCATAAGTACAGCCCTTTTGTTTTTCCTGCTGATGATATGATACAGCCCTTTTGTTGTTTCAGCTTAAGATGATGTGACTGTCAAAAGCCAGGCAAACTTCCACACAAGTGTAAGAAGGATGGCCTAGTATGTGCCAAACTTTTCAGAAGTCCCAGCGTAGATTCATGACTTCTGAACCTGATAAGCCTAAGCTTCAATGTTGTTCTTCTAAATTTATGTCTTTATACACATCTTTTTTCCTATACAATGTAATAAAACATCTAGTTATGTTTCCAGTTCTGCTGTGCAATGTAGTAATAAAACATTTAGCTATGTATGCAATTAATTTGCCTTACACTTGTTATGATACTTAACAAGCTAAGGTTTCTTGATGCTGAATAATTAACATTACCATTTCTGACCTTAAGGTAAATTTCAGTAATACTAGTCAAAAATATGACTGAAGCATTTGCATTTTCATACTATTTACTTTAATACCAATGATTAAATTTACAGTAAATTGAAATTTGACCTCTATTGATCTCCTGATCCGAGGTAGGTCTGCAGTTTGGTAACCAAAATTTAGTCACTTGGGCCTGAGGGCCATGTATAAAAATATTTTCCTCTAACATGCTAACAAACCTTAATTCAATAGGTCTCAAACTCAACCATACAGAGTAGGAACATCAATAATGTGTAAATAAGCACTGCAAATGTTTATATGCAGGGATTTTAACAACACCAAAGTCCACAAAGGAATCTGCTTTGGTCATCATGATGAAAATACAGAATACTGGATAATGACTGTAAAATATACGGTTTAAAAGAAATAGCTGCAATCAATCTAATTGTTCCACCATAAGATTTAAGCAACATTACAGGTATGATTTCTTACAGGGTAAGTGATCAGAGACTTAATGAACCAGTTTGCTCTGAATGAGGGTGGCAACATACAAGGTATCAACAAACATTCAACTTTACAAATGCACATTCCGAATTAATGTATATTTTCTGTAATATTCAGAATTTCTTTCACTGCAGTTTTCCTTAAACTTACAATAACAACCTCAGGCTGAAATTATAAAGTCATATCATAAGCACTGCCATGACATTATAGTGCAGCATATTTGTGATGTATTAAACTAAGATATTCCTTTAATTCAAATTAATCATTTTATCAAAACATTTGAGATTTTTTGATTCCAATAAAAAATATATATATGTCAACCTATATAATGATATCTTCAGAGAAATCACCACACTTCCAATCACAATGATAATACAAAATATAGTTGAATCTACTTACTCCACCTTTACATTCCATTCACCTGCTACCTATTGTTGACACTACTATATATTAAAATACCAAACTCAAAATATGCAGACAAATGGAAGGCATCAAGTAAGAAAATAAAGTAAACTGGAGCAACTGGCCCTAAAAATAAAGATCTATTCAAGAATGAGGTATAAATTAAAACATACTGAGGCTTAAAAATACAGAAAATAAATTTGCTATAAGCCTAAAGTACTTCGTAAAACCATAACACACCAAATACATGAAATCTGGCAAAATTTTGTTTGAAATATCAACCCAAAATAAATTAAGTGAAGCTAAAGAATGGAGGCGAGTGAATGAGGCCATTTCTTTGTTCCTGGAACTACCTCACTAACCTGGGAAATGGTGAACACGTTTGAAAATCTAGCAAATCCCTAACATTTCAAATGCTTGTGGGATGGCATCTCCAAAAATTGAAGGATTAGCTCACTGTTTGGTCCAAAAATAATTCGCACCAAAATGAAATGCAAAATCTGCACCATCATAGTTACTAATTTTTCTTTGAGGGAAATAGTATAACTTTAAAACACTTCATACGATTAATAATTACTGTATTTCAAGAATGCTTGAAGGCCATCAACCTTTTTCACACACGCTGGATTACGTAAAATTCATAGAAAAAATACCATGTCTTGTTTACCCTTGATTCGAAACTTTATAAAAGCCATTTTCTGAAAAGGTCCCTTATTTAAATTTATCAATTCAGCACAAGAGATCCATTTACTGCATTAGATGTGTATCCCTGAACTATGGCACTCTTACTAAAATACATAAATAATGAATAAATAAATAAGCTAAAGTAACGGATTTCCTTCCACTTGCTAATCCACTGCATAACAACAACAAACACTTGCTCCCACATTTAGGTTCTTCCTTGTCCATTGTCAGCCAAACACCAAATTGGGGAAACACCTCCTAATACTTCAATCAAAAACAAAATGAAATGCTTTAGTCTCTAAATTTAACAGTATAAAAAGATCAAACAATCAGAGTGTAACTACTATTAGACTTAGTTGAGCTATCCGTCTGTGAAATCAAAAACCAGTAAGTTAAAACCATGGGAAAAGCCCTCCTGGAACCCCGTAGTGAACAAGGCATGTGTAAAAAAGTCAGCCAGGTATAAATGCTTATGATGATTATAAATCTGTAGTATTTTTTCAGTCTTGCATTTTCGTATGTTACTATTCCATAATGTTACATTAGCCAAATAGGAACCCTAATACCAGCATCAAGATTGTGAGTTTGTTGACTCATGCTGCAAATATTTATATCAGCAGTAACCAAACTTGCTTTGTAATTGTGATGTTAATTCCAAGATTGACTATTTGGTGTATATATTATTAAAGAGTACACAGACATAAATACAACATATGCAACACTTTTTAACCTGACGTCTCAACCACTGGACTTGGCCAGTTTCTTGAGTGCTGCTGAAGTCTAATAAGGATAGAAGGGACTCCTAGAACAGGAAGTAAGTGAGCAATGAATGCACACAAATGCAGGTAAAAAATGTACAACCAAATACAGTTTCAAATTCAAAAATATAGTAAACATTTACATAGTAACAGTAATAAGCATATCAACAAACTTGCTGTAATGATGATGCTGATTCCAGATATACTATCTGGTGTATGTAATAGTACAAAAATTACTTATGAACAAATGAATGTAAAAAAGAAGGTAACACTCAAAACAGTCAGAATGTTTCAGTGCATTATACATGACAGTTAGAGACTGAGTGTGAACAAATGTGGCCTTTGTTGTCTTTTTCTAGCACTACCTCGCATGCGTGCAGGGGGAGGATGTTGTCATTTCATGTGGCAGGCTGGTGATGGGAATGAATAAAGGCAGCAAGTATGAATTAGGTCCTTGTGTATATATGTATATGTCTGTGTATGTATGTATACGTTGAAATGTATAGGTATGTATATGTGCATGTGTGGACATGTATGTATATACATGTGGATGTGGGTGGGTTAGGCCATTTTTTTGTCTATTTCCTTGCCCTACCACGCTAATGCGGGAGACAGTGACAAAGTATAATAATAATAATAATAAATAATAATAATAATAATAATAATAATAATAATGATAGCAATAGGAACAGTCATAAGTCTATAATTACCATAAACATTTAAGAAAGGGTGACTAAATTTCGCTTTCTGGTAATGTTCATCTTTTTTATCTATTCTTTTGATGAATAACAAATACATTATGCACCTCATATATGTATATATTGAATGCATTAAGTCATGAGATGTGTAACCCAACAAGCAAAAGCATAGAAGTTAGTGGTGAGGTGTGGGAAAGGACCCCACTGCACTCAAGACACATGGAATGGCCAGATAGTGAGTGGGAATGTTAGTACACAAAGTAAACCATAATTCACACCTATACACCCCAAGATAGACCCAGTATAAATGTGTATGGACCCAATGGATTTTTATTGAATATTTAAAGCTTTGGATACATACTGCATCCAGTGTACACTATCATTCTATATCTCTGATGCATTTTCCCTTTTGGCACTACCATCAAGGGGGTGTCCACTGCAAAAGAATCTCCATCCTTATATGCCTCCCTAGCATACACCATTCCATGCATTCTTCTCCCATTTCTACCCTTATCATACTCTTCCACTCTATTTCCCCATGTCACAAGTGGTCTTCCTCTCACCAAAACCCCTTTACTTGTTCTATCATTCACTTCCTTGTAAACTTTCCATCTTCCATTCTTTCCACAGGCTCAGTGTACACCATCGCAGGTATTCAGAAAGAAAAACATCAAGACATCCATATATAAGTGCTAACTTTGCAGAACTTCTATAATCCACCTTTCATTTCAATCTAATCTTCAATTCAGTTTCAAAGTAAATAAATCAACTGATGGAAAATAATTCTGCTAAAAAAATGAAAACATGGGTGAGACTGTAACTTCAACAATCCATGAGAATTTGTCCTGTTACACCTGAGGATGAGCTAATTGTACCAGCATTTCATTCACCTGTCACAAGTTTTATGTAAACTTACTCTAACTCACTTCCAAGTCCTACCACTTGCTTCCTGTGCCTGCTACTTTGTTTATCTTTATATTTTCAATAAAAGACAGATTCAGAAAATCCCTACATTATTAATAATTGATCCCATTTCTCACTTAGAGGTAATGCTTTTTCATACACAATCTTCCATTCATATTGAGATCAGTCTAGAAATCCTTTTCTCCAAACATAAAAAGATCACGATTACAGAAGCTACTGTTCGCCACAATAGATCCTTATCATAGATACCATAATACTGAATAGGTGAAGTGCTCAAAATATTCTCCAAATGAAGAATTCCCACTTAAAAGTGATCCATCAAAAGTAACCCTATAGATACAATTTAAAAAACTCAAAAGTCTCACTTAGTACATTAAATTCCTGGATGGGTTTTCAATCGAGCAAAAGCTATATTTTTTCTTTCACATAAACACATATCTGATTCAATTAACTCAAAAAGCATGAGAAGAAATACACAGTGGTAAAACTCACGTAACTTACCCACAGACTATCCAGTCGATCACATCCAATTAAAAATAAACATTTCACATGACGTTAATTCATATGATAAATGTAAAAGTGACCTACATTATCAAAGATTTAAAACAGCCTGTGTACATACATAACACTATACATACAAAATAGAAAAAAAAAAATCTTGGTCATATGCATAATAACTGAAAGATTCTTGGACATTACTGATATTATATGCTTTATAAATAAGTAACAAGATGGAACACAAAGTTACCATTAACAAAAGAGAAAATGGCATTTAATTTTATTTTCCATCAAGAAGCTGAAAACTCTTAATTTCAACAAAAAAATCTGTGTAATTGATATACTCTAAACAACATCGAGAGGATCTGTAAAAGATGCTTGTTAAATTTTTTTCATATCGGGGGGATGCTATTTCATGTGTGGTTGGGTGGCAACTGGAAGGGATGAAGGCAGGATGGAGGCAGCAAGTACAAATATGTACATATGTATATATGTATATGCGTGTAAATGGGTGTTTATGTATGTAAAAATATCTTATTTATTATTTTACTTTGCTTTGTCACTGTCTCCCGCGTTAGTGAGGTAGCGCAAGGAAACAGATGAAAGAAATGGCCCAACCCACCCACATACACATGTATATACATACATGTCCACACACACAAATATACATACCTATACATCTCAACGTATCCATATATATACACACACAGACATATACATATATACACATGTACATAATTCATACTGTCTGCCCTTATTCATTCCCACCTCCACCCCGCCACACATGAAATAACAACCCCCCTCCCCCCAAATGTGTGTGAGGTAGTGCTAGGAAAAGACTACAAAGGCCCCATTCGTTCACCCTCGGTCTCTAGCTGTCATGTAATAATGCACCGAAACCACAGCTCCCTTTCCACAACCAGGCCCCACAGAACTCTCCATGGTTTACCCCAGACGCTTCACATGCCCTGGTTCAATACATTAACAGCACGTTGACCCCGGTATACCACATCGTTCCAATTCACTCTATTCCTTGCAAGCCTTTCACCCTCCTGCATATTCAGGCCCCGATCACTCAAAATCTTTTTCACTCCCATCTTTCCACCTCCAATTTGGTCTCCCACTTCTCGTTCCCTCCACCTCTGATACATATATCCTCTTGGTCAATCTTTCCTCACTCATTCTCTCCATGTGACCAAACCATTTCAAAACACCCTCTTCTGCTCTCTCAACCACACTCTTTTTATTACCACACACCTCTCTTACTGTATTATTACTTACTCGATCAAACCATCTCACACCTCATATTGTCCTCAAACATCTCATTTCCAGCACATCCACCCTCCTCCACACAACTTTATCCATAGCCCACACCTTGCAACCATATAACATTGTTGGAACCACTATTCCTTCAAACATACCCATTTTTGCTTTCCGATATAATATTCTCGACTTCCACACATTCTTCAACACTCACAGAACTTTCTCCCCCTCCCCCACCCTATGATTCACTTCCGCTAAATCCACTCCCAGAGATCTAAAGCCCTTCACTTACTCCAGTTTTTCTCCATTCAAACTCACCTCCCAACTGACTTGTCCGACTTGTCCCTCAACCCTACTGTACCTAATAAACTTGCTCTTATTCATATTTACTCTCAGCTTTCTTCTTTCACAAACTTTACCAAACTCAGTCACCAGCTTCTGCAGTTTCTCACCCAAATCAGCCACCAGTGCTGTATTATCAGTGAACAACAACTGACTCACTTCCCAATCCCTCTCATCCTTGCACGCCTCTCGCCCTCCTGTATGTTCAGGCCCCGATCACTCAAAATCTTTTTCACTCCATCCTTCCACCTCCAATTTGGTCTCCCACTTCTCCTCATTCTCTCTACCTCTGACACATATATCCTCTTTGTCAATCTTTCCTCACTCATTCTATCCATGTGACCAAACCAACTCAATACACCCTCTTCTGCTTCTGAACATACAGGAAGGTGAGAGACATGCAAGGAAAAGTGTGAATTGGAACAATGTGGTATATTGGGGTAGATGTACTGTCAATGGACTGAACCAGGGCATGTGAAATGTCTGTGGTAAACCATAGTAAAGTGTGTGGGGCCTGGATGTGGATATAGAGCTGTGGTTTCAGTGCATTACACATAGCAGATAGAGGCTGAGTGTGAACCAATGTGGCCTTTTTTGTCTGTTTTCATGGCGCTACCACACTGACGCAGGGGGTTCCGATGCTCTTTCCTGTGGGCGGGGTGGCACCAGGAATGAATGTTCATGTATGTATATGTTGATATGCATATGTATGTATAAGTGCATATATGGGCATTTATGTATATATATACATGTATATGAGTGGATGGACCATTCTTAATCTGTTTCCTGGCGCTACCTCGCTGATGCAGGAAACAGCAATTATGTATAAAAATGGTCAAGCCCACTACATATTAAAAAAAAAATTTGAAGGCCCAAGGTTGTCAAAAGAATTCAGCCAGGAAGAGAGATATGGAAAAAAAAAAAAAAAGGTCCTTTCACAGTGATAATTGTGCATTTCATGTGTCAAAGATCTTTTATGATTTGGAACACCTATGTAATAACTTTGTTTTTAAAAACATAAAACAAGTCACATGTATTCCAAGAGAGGTTCTATGACTATATACTATTCAGGATGAATTTGGTACTTAAAATGCACAAAGCAGATGGAGTCATTCACAGCCTTCCCCTTCTTATCAAGACCTTGCCAGATTTACTAAGTACATCTCCATTACTCTCAGCCCATCACAGTTCTGTGATTCCTTAGCATTCTGGATAAATCTTAAATCCTAATAAAAGACCTTGTTCTCTTTGTTAATGCATGTAGTATCTTTCAAAAAAAAAAAAGATGTGATAGTAATTACAGTCTATCATTAGGGTTTTCAGCTCATTTCAATTTCATCTTTGTACAGCACTTTAGCAGTAACTGGTGCAATGCAAAAAAATAAAATAAAAATAAATTCTTATTCTATGAAACGAAGAACTGACAGCAAGCACTGCTCGAGTACAATTCACATACAATGTTACTCTAATGATTTGGAAATTTTGACACAATACAGAAATGACAAAAAAGCCTGTTTGATGGTACACTGAATTATCACACCATCACAAGCAATCACCACTCATGAATACCCTCCATACAACAGAGGTCACTTTTGTTGTCTCTAATTTTAACGAATCCTCTCCAAGCCAAGAATGTTACTCTTTTCAACATGTTTACTTAAAATTCGAGCATTTTGGTATGTTTGACTTTACTCAAACTTCATCCTTAAAACAGGGTAGATTCTCTGTAATTTTCAGAGTTCAAGCTACCAATCACGTTGTTTCATTCTCTGTTTTCTTGAGACTTTCTGTTTCTTCTTGGTACAATCTGTCTACCTTAATCCATGTTGTACACATAGAACGGAAGAGCTGAAAAAAAAAAATTATTGCATTAACCTTAAAACTGTAATTTTTCCATCTATGGGGTTTCTCAAGCATAAATCAACAAAAATTTGAGAATAATAGCCGCCTTACACCCATAACCTACCTCTCATCTATTAGCTTTTGAAGCTTAATCACGATATTACAAGATATTATTAATGGATCTAAGCATACTATTTCTTTCTAAAATTTATCTTAAGTACTATGATTAATTTTGTATTACATAAGCATCACACATACAATATCACAATGAAATATACATTAAAACAGGAAATGTAAAAAAAAATCATAAATCAACAATACCAATAAAATATGGAAACCCTCATTACTTCATTCACAATTTAACGAAGTAAATCAGGTACATACAGCCTGTCTATAATCATTACTCCACTCCAAATTTAATGAGGCGAATCAGGTACATACAGCCTCTTCAACATCATACATACATCCTCAGCTCATGCCCAATGTGTGAAAGTGAAACATGAACTTTACACAGTAGAAAAAGCATATTTTTTTCCACTTTAAAACAATAATTCATGTGAGACAAGTGTCTAAATTCATACCACTTGCATACAAAAAAATGCTTCCAATGCATCCCATCCTCAATCATTTCTCTAACAGCCATTCTGAACTGGGGTGGTATGGATCCCAAGGGGGTACATGAAGCCCCAGGATGCACATGATACATTTCAATGAGTTAGAGATGCACAGGGATTATACAGAGTATGAGACACCACATCTTATGAGTGACCAGCATAAAAAAGTATCTATTTGATTATACTGATTATGTCCTTTTCAGGAAAGTTCTGTCAGTCAGTTTTTCAAACCACCAATGTATGTAGCTGACTGGTCATGGGAGCTAGCAAATCAAAAGAAGCTTCAGGAATGTGAGTCAAGTTGCCACCTTAGCAAGCACAAAGATGTTAGAATCTAACATCTTCATACGTAATATCCATAATGAATTCTTTCTAAATCTATCCATCTCTTCTACTGTCTACTTTTCCTCCTTGCACCTAATACTGTACTTCTGTAAATCTTCTTGACCAATATACCTTCTATATGTAATACATGACCATCTCCCCCCTAAAAAAATCATCTATATGCTTTTCTTATAACTTCACACCATATAAACTTTGTCTATCTTCCTCAACCCACACATACCCTCATAACAAGCATACTATGTGTGTGGTTCTACACCTCATCAAAGCAGGTTGGATTACATGATTTCATACTCTCAGTTTTTTATGGCTTTTTTCATAACTGATCGCCATTCCCTGCATCAGCAAGGTAGCACCAGGAACAAACGAATAAAAGGCCACATCCATTCTTTAACTGTCACATGTAATAATCGCACTAACTGTCCATCTATATTTCTGTCTCTCTGATACCCATTCGCTCAGGGAACTCCCTCAAGGAGGTGGCCACAGCAAAAGTCTCCATAACTGGTGAAGTCTCCAAAACTGGTGAACTCCAATGCAGCTTCTTTGCTCTTAAAACCTCACCCTTAACAGTAATGAAAGTGTGAGAAAGATGTATGGCAATCAAAAGAGTGTAGCTGAGAGAGCAGAAGAGGATGTGTTGAAATGGTTTGGACATATGGAGAGAATGAGTGAGCAAAGATTGACAAAGAGGATATATGTGTCAGAGGTGGAGGTAACAAGAAGCAGGTGATCAAATTGGAAGTGGAAGGATGGAGTGAGAAAGATTTTGGCAATCGGGGCCTGAATACACAGGAGGGTGAGAGGCGTGCAAGTAACAGAGTGAACTGGAACGATGTGGTATACTGGGGTCAACATGCTGCTACTGGACTGAACCAGACATGTGAAGCATCTGGGGTAAACCATGGAAAGGTCTGTGGGGCCTGGATGTGGATTAGGGAGCTGTGGTTTCAGTGCATTACACATGACAGCTAGAGAATGAGTTTGAACGAATGTGACCTTTTTCATCATCACTGTTGAACTGTGTAAAGATATGCTTAATGAAAGTGGGTTTGAAGAGATGGCACATTACTCACACAATGATTTAGTTGGAATGAAGTAAATCATGGTTAATACACATAATCTTGAAAGAGATATACAGCTATAACAAATTATAGTTTCTTACCCCCATGATCCAGTGGTCATTTGCCAACAAATCTCGTAGAATAGTAGTGGTATGCTTACTAGGGTGAGTTACTCTCATGTTAGTAACAGTTGACTTGCACTGAGAGTAATAGTCATACTTTTGATGGGAGACCTTGTTGTACATCTGTGAGATATTTGAACAGCGATCACACACCTCAAAATTCTGAAAAGAAAAATATTAAGCTATTGAAGCATTATCCATGAAAGATACTTATTTCATTCACTAATTCTATTACAGCAGAGACACAGCAAAGGCAATGACATTTTCCCCCCACATCCAAAGCTGCTGTTGTTGAAAACTGTACATTATAATGCTGCCTACATTTAATGAAGGAAGTGGTAAGTGGATGATTAGAGTCATCTGCCATTTCTACTGACAGGCAAAAAGTGGTAAGTGGAGGATTAGAGTCATCTGCCATTTCTACTGACAGGCACAAAGAGGTAAGTGGAGGATTAGAGTCATCTGCCATTTCTACTGACAGGCACAAATGTCTTTAAGATGATGGAACCATTTAAAATAGTGGATTTTTACTCAACATGGTTAACAACATCACAAGGGAATAAGCATATCATGAAAGGAACGTAGATCACAGTCTTTTACCTGGCGTCACCTATCTGAAGCAGGAGATAGCAATGCTATTTCCTGTGGGGAGGGGTAGTGCCCGGAATGGATGAAGGCAAGCAAGTACGAATATGTGCATATGTATATATGTATAAGTGTGTGTGTATGAATATGTGTATATGTTGATATGTATATGTGCATTTCCGTATATTATTATTATTATTATTTTGCTTTGTCGCTGTCTCCCATGTTAGCAAGGTAGCGCAAGGAAACAGACGAAAGACCCCATCCATAAACAAATTAAACAACCATGGAGACATCACACACCCCTGCCGCAAACCTACATTCACTGAGAACCAATCACTTTCCTCTCTTCCTACACGTACACATGCCTTACATCCTCGATAAAAACTTTTCACTGCTTCTAACAACTTGCCTCCCACACCATATATTCTTAAAACCTGTATGTATGTATATATGTGTATATATATATATATATATATATATATATATATATATATATATATATATATATATATATATATATATATATTTTTTTTTTTTTTTTTTGCTTTGTCGCTGTCTCCCGCGTTTGCGAGGTAGCGCAAGGAAACAGACGAAAGAAATGGCCCAACCCACCCCCATACACATGTATATACATACGTCCACACACGCAAATATACATACCTACACAGCTTTCCATGGTTTACCCCAGACGCTTCACATGCCCCGATTCAATCCACTGACAGCACGTCAACCCCGGTATACCACATCGCTCCAATTCACTCTATTCCTTGCCCTCCTTTCACCCTCCTGCATGTTCAGGCCCCGATCACACAAAATCTTTTTCACTCCATCTTTCCACCTCCAATTTGGTCTCCCTCTTCTCCTCGTTCCCTCCACCTCCGACACATAAATCCTCTTGGTCAATCTTTCCTCACTCATTCTCTCCATGTGCCCAAACCATTTCAAAACACCCTCTTCTGCTCTCTCAACCACGCTCTTTTTATTTCCACACATCTCTCTTACCCTTACGTTACTTACTCGATCAAACCACCTCACACCACACATTGTCCTCAAACATCTCATTTCCAGCACATCCATCCTCCTGCGCACAACTCTATCCATAGCCCACGCCTCGCAACCATACAACATTGTTGGAACCACTATTCCTTCAAACATACCCATTTTTGCTTTCCGAGATAATGTTCTCGACTTCCACACATTTTTCAAGGCTCCCAAAATTTTCGCCCCCTCCCCCACCCTATGATCCATATATATATATATATATATATGAGTGGATGAGTCATTCTTTGTCTGTTTCCTGACATTACTTTGCTGACGTGTGAAACCAATTAAGTATAATAATTAAAACAGATAATTAAGCATAGTTGTTTTTGTTGTTGTTATAGTTCAATGTTTCCATGTCCATCTCTCAGTTGCACCACTCCAATAACTAATAAGAGCACCAGCTAAACTGGTGATCCCATAAGTTGACTTGACAAGATTTTTGCACACACTTTTACAGTGCTACTGTCAACCTTCCTTGACCCATGCTGTTATAGTTCTTTTCCCACCACCTACCACTATCATCCCACACCCATCTTATATTTGCCAAATCCAGCTGGCCGCTGGCCTATCTAGCAGCCCCCATATGATTCTGCCTCTCTCTCCAAGTGTTCATTTTGAAAAAAAAAGGAAATGGGGGAGTAGTGTAGTGACCCACTGTCACTCCACACAAAGTGTCATCTTACTGATGGAATCTTCACTTGTGGCAAGTCATGGCATCTAACTTAACCTGACCTAGGAATGCCCAAAGAAATGAGTTTGGTGGCCCAACCTACAGTTGCACCAGTAATGGTATTCCACGACACCCATACTCAATGTTTGGGAATGGCAGGTCAAAAGTTGCTGCTGTAATTGTTCCATTAAACAGATGACCTGACTCTTTCCATGAGAAGAGCCACTCTTATGGACCAACCCTCCACCCAACAGCATGGAGAGAGGTCTGAGCTTCCAACATTCGGTAGTGACATCTCCAATTACCTTCGTGAACAGCTTTTTCTCCCAGATTACCTTCATGACTTGACCTTCCTGCCTCTTATATACCTAAGGCATCATTGCAAAAAGGCAGTCAGGTCTCAACATGACTCCTCACATTTCATCTTCCTGACTGGTTTTGTTGTGGTGCCTCATCCCCACCTTCTACCTTCAGCAATTCTTGCATGGGATATCACTTCCGCCAGTCATGAATAACAGCTATAACAACAAGGGACCTACAGCTAAACCTGTGGATCTCCAATGACCCAAGCACAAACCAGCAGCCACCACACACTCCAGGAGCCTCCTGCAATCCAAGCATGAACCAGGTGCTGCCTCACACTCTAGGAGCCTCCTGCAACTCAAGCACAAACTTGCAGCCATCACACACTCCTAGAGACTCCTGCAACTCAAGCACAAACCTGCAGCTGCCGCACACTCCAAGAGCCATGATACGCACCAAACCCACCTCCTACAGGAGCTCCATATAGACTCAGCAGCCATGCACTTCTCCCACATGCTCCTGCTTCATCTCGTGTCCTCACCTACCTTACTGGACCTCTCCTTCACCATAATCCTACACCTCCAGTAGCTTTGATGTACATCTACTAAAAATACTGAAACCATACCTAAAATACTGGAACATACTGATCGCCTCCAGGGAAAATTGACAAAGACTTTACATTACCTTAGCATCAATTTCAGCAGGCAGTGGTTCCCGGGACCTCAGAGTTTGTTGGTTGTATGGCTGACCATAAAGCTGTGAAAGTTTAGTGGCAGGGTTCTTAGAGCATGCTTGGCAAATGTCAGCATTTTTCGTGATCATCACATTGATGCACGGCCACGTATCCAAGGAATTCTGCAATGTACAAATCACATTATTTTTTGCTCTCCCTGTTTACAATTCAAAACTATTATGATATAAATCACATCAAATGAAATCAGGAGTTTCATACACAAACAACCACAGATATGTAGGTGTGTCAGGGAATACACAATTATTCACTTTCTATGAATGACATCACATCTAACACATTCAGCACTCCTTCAGAATACTCCTGTTTCCTCTTTGCTTTAGATGAGAGAGAGAGAGAGAGAAAGAGAGAAAGAGAGAGAGATATATATATATATATATATATATATATATATATATATATATATATATATGGTGTGTGTGCCATTTCGTGTGTGGTGTTGTGGCAATGGAAATGGATGAATGCAACAAGTATGAATATGTACATGTGTATATATGTATATGTCTGTGTATGTATATGTACGTATATGTAGAAATGTATAGGTATGTATATGTGCGTGTGTGGGCAAGTATGTATATACATGTGTATGTGGGTGGGTTGGGCCATTCTTTCGTCTGTTTCCTTGCGCTACCTCACTAACGCAGGAGACAGTGACTTACCATAATAATATAAAATATTTTTTCATACATATTTGCTATTTCCCATGTTAATGAGGTAGTGTTCAGAACAGAGGACTGAGCCTTAGAGGGAATATCCACATTGATAGCTGTTTCCCATGTCAGCGATGTAGCGCTTGCACTCTATCATATTTTCTCCTCTATTATACTTTCACTTTCAAACTTCAGCATATCCCATTACTGGTTCACAAAATATGGAGTGGCAAATAGTGTAACTGATACACTGACAGAAGTGATTACCAATGGGTACCCATGATATTCACACACAAGATTTTTTTTATACCTGCTTGCCTTTAATATCAAAATCCTCTGCTGAATACCTGCCAAAACACTGCTTATCTTAATTCTAAAGGTTCTAATTAAAAAAGGATAAGCTAACTTTAATGTACTGCATCTTAGCTCCAGCACCTTACTTCATATAACAATATTCT
The DNA here is from genome assembly GCF_036320965.1 of Panulirus ornatus. Taxonomy (NCBI): domain Eukaryota; kingdom Metazoa; phylum Arthropoda; class Malacostraca; order Decapoda; family Palinuridae; genus Panulirus; species Panulirus ornatus. The sequence continues at coordinate 1,428,010 of NC_092261.1, forward strand.
CAGTGAAAAAAAAGCATCTTCCTGGATGGGTTTACTTAATTTCTAAATGATCAATACAACTCATGTTATCTCAGTAGGGTTGGTAAGTGTGAATGTGAGACAAATTTCCTAATAAATATGGAATCTCCAAACTACAGACATTTTCATCAAAATATGACATAATACAAGGATATAATGGCCAACAATAGGAAACATTACTAGCTATCAATGTACTACAATATAGTGAAAACAGGGCTTCTAATGTGAAGCCAAAGACCAATGAGCATTTCTCATCCTTCGTCCGTAGTGTCACATCAGCTTCAAGTCATTTTTTTTACCTATTTATTTATTTATTCTTTATCACGATAGAAAATCCAATCACAGACAAGTCTACAACAAGGCAGGGTCTGTTTCCTTGCGCTACCTCGCTAACGCGGGAGACAGCAACAAAGCAAAATAATAATAATAATAATAGAAGTAGTAGGTAGGAACATTAGGTAGTAGTAGTTGGAAGGAACATTAGGTAGGAGCTTTTGCAAACACTGTGCTAGCTAGAGTTGCCTTCTGCCAGTGGCCTGTTAAGGGTGAGGCACTAAAGGCTAAAAAGCAGCGCTGAAGTTCAGTAGTTAAAGAGACTACTTTTGTGGCCACCCCTTCAGGGAGTTCCAGGTAGATAGAAAGATAGCATTTAGTTTGAAGGTAACAACTTTACCATATGATACTAGAATGCAAACTAATTTCAATCATAAAATACAAATTATACTATAACTACATATGTTAGGCTTCATTCCTAGATACATTATCATGACTAGGATTCCGTACATCCTATGGACAGGAACAGTTAGCCCATCTTCAGAGGGTAGATGTGCCTATGGCATATATTCCTGGGGTGGAGAGTAAAGACGTGTGCACATGCACACACACACACACGCACACAAAACCCACCCTACATAAAAGGGATAGGTGTGAATCAAAAGGGGACCTATAAAATCTGGTTTTCAATTTCCTTGAAGTTTTGATGACAGACAGACAGATAGACACTGATACATGAACACATTATATCTATGACAATTAATCAAAATCTAAACTACAAATATTACACAGCCAGTTGTATGAACAAGAAACATCGTTCAGTAAAGGATTTGTTCAATACCTGACCTACAAATGTAAAAGGACGCCATCATCAAAATAAAAGATGACCAATAAAAAGCACATACCCGAAACTGATCATCCCAGTGAACAATCTCCAAGATTTTCTTCTTCCTCTGCTCTGCAAGCTCATCAATTACTTTAACTCTTTCCACAAAATAATCATCTGGAAAAGAAAACATGAGATGAAATAGAAAGGTATACAAGAAGCTATGGTACTAAAGGTTAGTAAACAATAAATACCAAAATATTATGAAAAAAAGCTGATAGAAAAAAGAGTAAGGGAGAAGAAATGAAGAAAGGATAAGAGGGTAAGGAGGTGAGGCAACAGAGATGCAAAAAAAGGATAGTGCTGAGACAAGAATAAACATGGAATGGTATGATGGATATGGGAGTTGGAAGATACCTACCTATGAGTACATACAACAAGAACTTTACAAGAAAGGCAAGGCTAGAGCATGCACTCCCCACATGTCAAGCCTGACAGATAGTGTAATTAATCAACAGTAGGCTGATAATTACTTCAGCCATGAGGCTGACCTTTTACATGCTTCTGTCATCACACCAAGCATGTTTATCGATTCACCTGAACTGCATTGAATAATCCTTCAGATTTCCTTAACAGACATTCAAATACTTTAGTCCTGTATCTTCTTGGTATGTTTCCAGGAATAACTTCCAATACGAGAGTTCCATGGCTTCCTTACTGAGAGGCTCTCACTCTCCTCATCTTTCTAGATTGTGCTGTTCTAAGTCTATCAGCCTCTCGCAATAGTTCACGGGATTTAGTCCAACAATTTTGCTTCTGAAGTTTTCTGTATTATTTCTCAGATGTTTATTTCTAAATGTTTAATTGGTGACCATAAAACACAGCAGTAGTCTATTCTAACTCTCATACATACATTAAACCTACAGTTGAGCCCACATAGGGTCATATCACAATAGCCAGTTTACTTTCAACATGCTGTTAATCCTCCTCTTGGGGTTGGTCAATAAAATGGGTACCAGGCTTATGTTAGAATGGATATATTTTCATATTTGGAGCGATGTGGTATACCGGGGTTGACGTGCTGTCAGTGGATTGAATCAAGGCATGTGTATGGGGGTGGTTTGGGCCATTTCTTTCGTCTGTTTCCTTGCGCTACCTCGCAAACGCGGGAGACAGCGACAAAGCAAAAAAAAAAAAAAAAAAAAAAAAATTTGTTTATTCATTCATAACACTTGATTGCCAGTTCCTACATTAGTGAGGTAGTGCCAGGAAACAGATGAAGATTGACAAAGAGGATATATATGTGTCAGAGGTGAAGGGAACAAAAAATGGGAGACCAAATTGGAAGTGAAAGGACAGAGTGAAAAAGATTTTGAGCAATCAGGGCCTAAACATACAGGAGTAAGAGGCATACAAGGAAGAGTGAATTGGAACAATGTAGTATACTGGGATTGGCGTGCTGTCAGTGGACTGAACCAGGGCATGTTAAACGTCTGGGGTAAACCATGGAGAGGTCTGTGTGGCCTGGATGTAGATAGGAAGCTGTGATTTTGGTGCATCACACACGACAGCCATAAACTGAGTGTGAAAAAATGTAGCCTTTTTTGTCTGTTTTCCTAGCGCTACCTTGCTGAAGCAAGGGGTAGTGATGCTGTTTCCAGTGGGGTAAGATAATGCCAAGAATGGATGATGGCAAGCAAGTATGAATATGTACATGTGTATGTATATGTCCGTGTATGTGTATGTTTATGTATGTATATGTTGATATGTATATGTATGGATGAGAAGGAAAGAAAAGATGACATGATATCAGGAAAAAGGGGAAAACATGATGAGTTTAAGACTAGAAGAAGAAGACAAAAGATGACGAAAGAAGAGATACAAGAAAAGGAAAAGAAAAGTGGTTCAAAAAGATATTCTGAGGAATGATAATTCTTATATCTTAGCAGATACTTAAATTCAATCATAAAAGGAGTGATGGAATGAAAGCAGTAGAAACAAGGAAAAAAGATCTTACATAATGATGCAGAAACTTGAAAATACATACCATTTTCTTCATATATCTCCATAAGGAAGTTGTTGTCTAAAGCTTGAGAGATAAGGGTCTGGAGGTAAATCTCAAAGCTTGGCATGTGTGAACGCAACTCCTCAGAGATTCTGCAGAAAAAATTCAGTTCAAAACACCCAAGATCATTTTAAAAATAACATTTATTCAATACACAAAATCCTAAAATTAAAAAATTCCTAATAAAATCATACTGAGCTACAAAATACAGGAATATCCTAATCTCACATATATCTAAAATAATACTGAAGGAATTATTTGTAACACTACATCACCATTAAACCCCTCAGAATGATGGTATACACAGATCACAAGTAATGTAGCCCAGATTTGGGAGATAATATAATATTTGTGTTCCAACACCTCACATGATACTTTGGAAGAAGGAATGCTAACTCTACCATCTGCAGTGTATGAATAAATATGAGCGACTACATACATACCATCCAACATTAAATGGTCACGAAAAAATTCATTATAAAAGATATGAAGAAATACTATTTCAGTATCAATGTTGTGGTTGAATGGCATGAACTGTATTATAAAACTGTGAATGATGAGCGTTTACATTAGTTTTAAAATCTTACAACAGTGCAAGGTAGTAGTTAGTGGGCAGCCAACAACCAGGGAGGTATAGTACTAGTACTACCTGTCTGGGTGTCGGGATGGTTAGTAACGCCTGTGTGGTGAGCCAGCATTTCTGTGGTTGCCAAGTTACACTCCTTTGACCCAGCTAGCTGTCTTTTCTTTCTGCCTCACCCACATGTGAACAACTGGCATTCTGTCTACAAACATGCAAACTCTCCTTGTCACACATAACACCTAACAACACTTAAGTCAAACAGTTCATTCTTCACAACTCTTGATTTTCCTGCTGTGAGTACTATGCACTAGCCCTGCAAAATGGTAAGAGCAACAGTTTGAAGTAGTAGGTAGGGACATTTTGGCAGGAGCATTAAGTTGAAAAATTACACAGAATTAGTAGATAGGAACATGAGGCAGGATCATTAGGTAGTAGTCAGAAGGAACATTAAGTTGGAGCCTCTGCAAACACTGTATTAGAGTTACCCTCTGCCAGTGGCCTGTTAAGGGTGAGGTACTAAAGGCTAAGAAGCAGCATTGGAGTTCACTAGTTATGAAGACTATTTCCATGGCCACCCCCTTGAGGGAGTTCCAGTTGGGAACATGCATCAGAGATGCAGATAGATATCTCCACTTCCTCTATATTATTTCATTCACTATCAATCCATCTATCTATCTATCTATATCTCTGATGCCTTTTCCCTTCAGGACCTTCATCAAGTGGTTGGCCTCTGCAAAAGAATGAACTCTACTGCTGCTTTTTCCCCTTTACTGCCTCAACCTTGGGCTATTGAAAGATATCAAATCCAGTGCAGTATTTTCAAAGGCTCCTACTCAATGTTCCTACTGACTACTTCTCCCTGATTTTCCAATCTATTACTTTTATCTAATGCTTCCATCAAATGTTCCTACCCACTACTTCTACCTACTGCTCCTGTCACATGTTTCTCCATACTACTTCTATCTGTTGCTCCTAACACTTTATCAAAAGGCAGAGCTAGCACATAGTGCCCACCGCAGGAAAAATCTAGAGTTACAAAGATTGAGTTCAGTGTTGTCTTTTAAAGTGTTATGTATGACAAAGAGAGATTGTATGTTTGTGCACACTCAACAGTTAAGCCAATCTGTCTCTCTTTTTCATGCTACATCTCCTTACCTTATTTTCATACATCTATATTCTCAAATTTCTCAATTCACACATTCTTTCAAACTCAGACATCAGCTTCTGCAGTCTCTTTCTCAAGTATGCCACCTGAGCCATGTCATCTACTAACAACAAAAGATTCACTTTCTAAGCCCTCCCTCCCCTAAAAAACTGTTGGGCAGCCCCTCTCTCTCTCAAAATTCTCTCATTTACCTCCTTCACTATCCCTTCCATAAACAGATGAAACAAAATGAATGCTGTACTAAATTACAATAAGTAGTTTGTTCCATTTTTTAAACAAGGTATGATTACTCTATGCAGATCTATTTGATGAATAAGAGCAGTTTGGAATACTGAAGGGTTATTCTAACAAAAGGATTAAAAGTAGGGTGTTGAAAATCAATAGCAATAAAGTATTTTTCTTCTTTTTAAAGAAATGTGTACATGCAGTGCTCTAATAGTTTACATGGCAAACTAAAGTTATTAATGAATTTAGGTAACTCAGCCTAATGAACATTAAGTGTCATTTTGGGGAAAGCTGAATTTGAAGGTAGTCTATCTGTATATTTAGCTATATCTATGATGCCCATTCTCTCCTACAGCTCCCATAAAGACCCTGGGTGGTCAAGACCAAAGTCTCCACTTATCTCCTTAAATGCCTCTTTTGCATACACCATCCCTTGCATTCTTCCCAATCTCACTCCCTCAAGCATACATCCACCCTATTTCCCCATGTCACAGATGGTCTACCTTTCACCCCATCCCCTTAAATTGTACTATCATACACTTTCCTTGTAAACTAACCACCATGCATTCTTTCCACATGCCTAAACCACTTCAAGTATCAAATTTCACCAACTCTACCACTCCACAATACATTCCCTTTGCATTCCTAGCCATACCAAATCTCTCAAGCACCCCCTTATTAATTTATTCATTTCATCTTGTAATACCACATGATCAACTCAAGTAACTTGTCTCCAAAACAGAGCCATGTAAGGTAAAAGAAAGACAGAAAGAGCTCTTGTGAATGGGAAGATTTAGGTTAGAGTATACAAAAATTTGCATGGAGAGTTTATCCTAATTCAAATGCATACATGAGAAACCATAATTTTCTGTCTATTTTATGGCTTTAATCACTATCTGCCACAGGCAAACATTTGGTCAACAAATGCTTTTCCCTTCCTAAATCCTATCATCACAGGCCAAACATAGACTTGTTACATAATCTTCAAATTTTCAATACCCTGCAACCATCCCCACATAATTTAATCTTCTTTCAACCTTAGGTAGACCATGTGCTGGTGCTTCATTCAACAAGGCAACCCGTGGTCTTTTTTAATTCTAAACACACCAAGCCCACATTTCATCTGATAAAGTTAAAGAAACTAACATGCATACATCTTTAGGAATATTTTCAGGCAGCACAGCTAATGTATCTTCAATAAGTAAATGTGAAAATGTATGATGATAATGTGATTTAACAAAGGTCCTGTATTCAACACCTTATTTTGATAACAGGTAATGCACATACACTGAAATTATAAAAAAAAACAAAATCAAACTATTCTTTCAGTGGTCTCAAAAAAAGTGCAACAGCAACAGTGCACCACCATGTCCCTATTCTTATGCCACTAAGTTATATTTCAAAGCTAGTTCTGTCTGTATGAAATTTTGCTAACCTCTATCCATTAAATATTAATTTGGGTACCTCCTTTAATGTTATTCATGGTGCTACATGGAAGAACAAGGCTTTCTAAAGGTGTCTAAAAACGGTAAAATATCTCAGCTTCTAGGGATAGGAAAACATCCCCTCTAGACCTGAAACCCCCTACACCACCCTTTGAAAAATTACTAGGGACACTACTGCCATTACTCATTCAGTTTCTATTCTAAATAAATGTAGCACAGACAAGTTCATGACTGCATATTCATGAAAAAATCTTACAAGCTTTCCAACCCAGTTTATGCACACATCCTCAGCTTTAAACATGAAAACATGCACTTACTCAAAGTCTTGTTGTTGATTTTTGACAGCACTCCAGGACCTGTAAAACAAATGAACAATTTATTGGAGGTAAACATAGACAGACAGTCTCTATATCACTTTAACTTTAATGACTCCTTGCAGTACCTTGAACAGAGTAAACAGACTGTGAGGCATTTTTCAAATATATTTTTCATCAATTATCCCTACCCATGGAATGCTACTCAAGAAAATGGTATTTCTATTTCTTCCAATTTTCAATTATCTCATTTCTCAGAGCACTAAATAATGACAACTTGTGCAGGAGACACCTAAACAATTACACAATAAGCAAATAAGTGTCCTTTCTTGTAATTGGTATGCAGAGCAATGGGAAGTGAGTGGCTCAAGTATTTTCATAAAATTCTGTCTTGCCCATGTACTGTTACCATATAAATAAACAGCAAATCTTTAAAAAAAAAAAAAAAATTCAATCATGAGCAAAATTCCCAAATCAAATTGGTCCTTAAGGGAAAACTTAAAAGGATGTTCCAAGGTACATGAAGGACATCCGTAATGCAGCATTTCTTTCTTGCCCTAAGAGTCCCTTCTATTTCCATGAGGCTTAAGCAGCACTATGATGTGTGGCCATATCCAACAGTTAGGACCACATGTCATAAATTGTGATGTGTGTGTGTGCTTATTCGCTGAGAGTGTAGGACATCTGAAGAGTAAGTGTTCAGTGTCCTCATAGTAGATGCATCAGGGGCTCGAAGGGTCTTGGGATATGATGAAACAGTGTTTGTTCAAATTACTGGGAGTGAAATAAATATGGGTGGCTATACTGTTTGGAAAATATCAAAAACATCTGCATTAAGTTAGACAGCCAAAGGTATAATTTTCTTCAAGCTATGAGCCAGTTCAATTTCTAGGTTCATGCTTTTTAAAACAGGCCTAACTCAAGCAAAGTCCCAAATACAGTTATGGGCCATATTCCATTCAGTTCTTAAGATACCTGGAAAATTTTATAAAGTTTAGAATTTACAAATTATCACCAACATTAAGTTGTAGGTTAACGTGTGACTCCTACAAAAGGAGGGATATTGGAAAGTCGGACATATGGATGATAGCAAAAACAAAGTAATAACTAAGTCTTTGCCTTGCTGCAAAAAAGATAAAAAAGAAGCAAAATTCACACTACATTTTATTTTTCATATTTGAATGCCATTTCCCACATAACCAGGGAAGTGACAGGAACAGACAAAGGAAGGCCACTCCACTCACATCCAATCTCGAGCTGTCATGTGCAACGCTCTGAAACCACAGCTCCCTATCCACAACCAGGACCCACAGATCTTTCCATGACTGACCACAGACACTTCACTTAATATGCCCTAGTTCAGTCTATTGACAGCACATATTTCCCAGTATACCACATTGTAACAATTCACTCTATCCCATGCATGCCTTTCACCCTCCTGCATGTTCAGGTCCAAATCACTCAAAATCTTTTTTCACTCCATCATTCCATATCCAGTATGGTCTCCCCATTCTCCTTGTTCCCTTCCCTTCAGATCCATATATCCTCTTTATCAACCTTTCCTCACTCACTCTCCCTAATGTCCAAACCATTTCAGCACACCCTCTACAGCTATCAACCACACTCTTTTTATTACCAGATTCAAGTGAAAAAGTTAGTGACTGAGTTTGGAAGTGTGTCTGAAACGAGGCAATTGAGAGCAAATGTGAATATAGCATAGTTCTTAGGTTTAGCAGGTTTAAGGGGCGGTTAGTTGGGATGATAGTGTGTGTGGAGAAAAACTGGAGGAAGTGAAGAGTTTCAGATACCTTTGAGTGGACATGGCAGCAAATGGAACCATGGAGGAAGAGGTGAGTTATAGGGTAGGTGAAGGGTGAATGTTCTGGCAGTGCTGAATATGTGTGGAGAGATCATTATCTGGGAGGGCGAAAAATGGGTATGTTTGAAGAGATGGTAGTCCCAGCAATATTACATGGATATGAGGCATGGACTACATATAAGGCTGTGCAGAGTAGTGTGGATGTGTTGCAAATGAAAAGTCTGGGGACAATATATGGTGAGGTGGTTTGATCAAATAAGGAATGAAAGGGTACAAGAAGGGTGTAGTAATAAAGAGAGTGTGGTTGAGAGAGCTGAAGATGATGTGATTAAATGATTTAGATGTATAGAGAGAAAGAGTGAGGAAAGCTTGACAAAAAAAAAAATAAAAAATATACATATATATATACGTGTATCTCTATTCCATTATACTTAGTCACTATCTCCCACATTAGTGAGGTAGCGCAAAGAAACAGACGAAAGAATGGCCCAACCCATGCACATCCACATATACATAAACACCCACACATGCACATAAACATACCTGTACATTTCAATGTATACATACATATACATACACAGACATATGCATATATACACATGTACATAATCATACTTCCTGCCTTCATCTATTCCCATCGCTACCCCACCACACATGAAATGGCACCCTCCTCCACCCCGCGCGCAAGCAAGGTTGCGCTGGGAAAAGACAACAAAGGCCACATTCATTCACACTCAGTCTCTGTCACGTGTAATGCACCAAAACTACAGCTCCCTTTCCACATCCAGGCCCCACAAAACTTTCCATAGATTACCCCAGATTACTACCTCCAATTTGGTCTCCCACTTCTCCTCGTTCCCTCCACCTCTGACACATATATCCTCTTTGTCAATCTTTCCACACTCATTCTCTCCATGTGGCCAAACCATCTCAATACACCCTCTTCTGCTCTCTCAACCCCGCATCTCCCTCACCCTTTCATTACTTACTTGATCAAATCACCTCACACCACATATTGTCCTCAAACATTTAATTTCCAACACATCCAGCCTCCTTCACACAACCCTATCTATAGCCCGTGCCTCAGAACCATATAACATTGTTGGAACCACTATTCCCTCAAACATACCCATTTTTGCTCTACGAGATAATATTCTTGCCTTCCACACATTCTTCAACGCTCCCAGAACATTCACCCCCTCCCCCATCTTGTGACTCACTTCTGCTTCTATAGTCCCATTAGCTGCTAAATCCACTCTCAGATATCTAAAACACCTCACTTCCTCCAGTTTTTCTTCCAATTAACTTGTCCCTCAACTTTACTGCATGTGGTAGAAGGCAACTGAAAGGGGAGGGAGTGGGAGGCTGGAAATCCTCCCCTTTCATTTTTAATTGAGATCCTTTCCAAGTGAAGTTAAGTGTTTTAGATATCTGGGAGTGGATTTAGCAGTGGACAGAACCATGCAAGCGGAAGTGAGTCACAGAGTTGGGGGAGAGGGCAAAGGTTCTGGGAGCAGTGAAGAATGTGTGGAAGGCAAGAACATTATCTCAGAGAGTGAAAATGGGTATGTTTGAAGGAATAGTGGTTCCAACAATGTTATATGGTTGCAAGGCATGGGCAATAGACAGGGTTGTGCAGAGGAGTGGGATGTGTTGGAAAAGAAATGTCTGAGGACAATATGTGGTGTGAGGTGATTTGATCAAGTAAATAATGAAAGGGTAAGAGATATGTGTGGTAATAAAAAGAGTGAGGTTGAGAGAGCTGAAGAGGGTGTATTGAAATGGTTTGGCCACAAGGAGAGAATGAGTGAGGAAAGATTGACAAAGAGGATATATATGTCAGAGGTGGAGGGAACGAGGAGAAGTGGGAGACCAATTTGGAGGTGGGAGGATGGAGTGAAAAAGATTTTCAGCAACTGAGGTCTGAACATACAGGAGGGTAAAAACCATGCAAGGAATAGAGTGAATTGAAAAGATTTGGTAAACTGGGGTCAACATGCTGTCAATGGATTGAACTAGGGCAAGTGAAGCATCTGGGGTAAACCATTCAAAGTTTTGTGGGACCTGGATGTGCAAAGGGAACTGTAGTTTCAGTGCATTACACATGACAGCTAGAGACTGGGTGTGAACAAATGTGGCCTTTGTTGTCCAGGGGAAGAGGGGGTGCCATTTCATGTGTAGCCGGGTGGCGAGTGGAATGGATGCGGGCAGCAAGTACAAGTGTGTACATGTGCATATATGTATATGTCTGTGTATGTATATGTATGTATACATTGAAATGTATAGGTATGTATATGTGCGTGTGTGGGCATTTATGTATATACATGTGTATGTGGGTGGGTTGGGCCATTCTTTCATCTGTATCCTTGCGCTACCTCACAAACACGGGAGACAGCGAATAAGAACAATAAATAAATAATACATATATCACAAAACCCTGTGCTTTCTCTGCAATGATACAGTTAATCACAACTGTTAAGACTTCCTTCTAAGTCATGTTTGCAAAAAATTTTTTGCCTTAGTTCACATTATTTGTATTATGGAGGAGGTAAGTTTGAATGGAGAAAAACTGGATGAAGTGAAGTGTTTTACATATCTGGGAGTGGATTTGGCAGTGGATCGAACCATAGAAGTGGAAGTGAGTCAAAGGAGTGGGGTGGGGGCGAAAGTTCTGGGAGCGTTGAAAAATGTGTGGAAGGCGAGAACATTATCTCGGAAAGCAAAAATGGGTATGTTTGAAGGAATGGTGGTTCCAACAATGTTATATGGTTGCGAGGCGTGGGCTAGAGATAGAGTTGTGTGGAGGAGGGTGGATGTGTAGAAATGAGATGTTTGAGGATGATACATGGTGTGAGGTGGTTTGATCGAGTAAGTAATGAAAGGGTAAGAGAGATGTGTGGTAATAAAAAGAGTGTGGTTGAGAGAGCAGAAGAGGGTGTTTTGAAATGGTTTGGTCACATGGAGAGAATGAGTAAGGAAAGATTGACAAAGAGGAAATATGTGTCAGAGGTGGAGGGAACGAGGAGAAGTGGGAGACCAAATTGGAGGTGGAAAGATGGAGTGAAAAAGATTTTGAGTGATCGGGGCCTGAACATGCAGGAGGGTGAAAGGCATGCAAGGAATAGAGTGAATTGGAACGATTTGGTATACTGGGGTCGACATGCTGTCAATGGATTGAAGCAGGGCATGTGAAGCGTCTGGGGTAAACCATGGAAAGTTTTGCGGAGCCTGGATGTGAAAAGGGAGCTGTGGCTTCGGTGCATTATACATGACAGCCAGTGACTGATTGTGAACGAATGTGGCCTTTGTTGTCTTTTCTTAGTGCTACCACGCGTGCATGTGGGGGGAGGGGGTTGTCTTATAATTTGTGGCAGGGAGGCGATGAGAGTGAATAAAGGCAGCAATTTGTTATAAATTATGTATATGTGTATATATGTATATGTCTGTGTATGTATATATATGTATACGTTGAAATGTATAGGCATGTATATGTGTGTGTGTGGATGTGTATGTATATACATATGTATGTGGATGGGTTGGGCCATTCTTTCATCTTTTTCCCTGCGCTACCTCGCTAACGCGGGAGACAGCAACAAAGTATAATAATAATAATAATAATAATCACAAAACAGATGGAGCAGGGAGAAAAGGGAGACCAAATTGGAAATGGAAGGAGATAGTGAAAGAAATTCTTCGTGATCAGGGCCTGAACATGCTGGAGGGTGAAAGGGGTGCACAGTTTAGAGTGAACTTGAATGATGCAGTATACATAGGACAACATGCTGTCAACAGATGGAACCATGGTCGGTGAAGCACCTGGGGTAAAGCATAGAAAGGTCTGTGGGGCCTCTTTGCAGATAGGAAGCTGTGAGCTGATGAAGCCTCTCTTCATTGGCTCCTAGCATTACCCTGTTACTGCAGGAAATGGTGATCTTGTTGAAAAAAAAAAGTGTAAGGATGTAAGTGAAGACAGGATTACAGGATAACACACTCCTGACAATCCCAACCTATGCAACCAAAACATAGATATGGGAAGAGCAATCAAGGTCAAGAATCCAGGCTATGAAAATGAGTTATTCAAAAGGATATGATTAGATAAAATTAAGAAAGTAATGAGGGCACGTATGAGAGATTTGGTATGGCTATGAATACAAAGGGAATGAATTGTGGAGTGGGAGAGTGGGTGAAACATGATACATTGAGGAGGTTTGGGCATGAAGAAAGAATACAAGATAGGGAACTTACATGGAGAGTTTACAATAGTACGACTAAAGGGGCTGGTGCAAGATGAAGACCACCTGTAACATAAAGAAATAAGAAAGGAATGACACTGGAGAAAGAAAAACGGGAGACGAATGCATGGAATGGTGTGTGCAAGGGTGGCAAGTAAGGACAAGGAAAAGTGGGGACTCTTTTGCCATGGCCATCCTCTTGATGGGAGTTCCTGGATGGAACAGGCATCAGAGTTGTTGTTGTTGTTGTTGTTGTTGAGAGAGAGAGAGAGAGAGAGAGAGAGAGAGAGAGAGAGAGAGAGAGAGAGAGAGAGAGAGAGATACCCTCTACGTGTTCTGGTGCCATGTCAATGCAATATAGAAAAGATTCACAAAGTACTACACTAATTCTACTACAAACAAATTACTGAGTAATCATACAATATCCATAAAGGTACATAACATAACCTCAAACTTACGGTTCAACCTCTTCCTTTCTTTTCTCTGGTTCCTCGTCTGCATCTTTTATGCCCACCAACTCCACCACAGTGTCATACCTAGACTGGAACACAAATGTGACATGGACCCCAACATATAGGGCCTTGGCTTGAGAAGTCCAACCTGAATACTGTAAAAAAAAAAAAAAAAATACAAATGAAAGCAACACACATTTAATGTAACTTACAATGAAGCAGCAAAAGTACTTATGCCCTATTCCCACCCAGAAACTAATTTCAACTGTACACCGCACTAAAATGAGTCACCTGGAGGGATATCTGATCACTATCTGTTGGCAAAGGTGAAGATTTGTAAAGGTTTTTGAAAAAAGGAAACAATTTCAGTAAGAAGAGAATGGTGAGAGTAAGAGCTTGGAAAACAGATTTATGTGTGAAATACATGGATATGAGTGTTGAATGGCAAATGATGAGAGTAAATGAAGCAAGGGGACTGGATAAGGAATGAAAAGTAGTTGGGAAGCAGTAATAGTATCTGCAAGAGATGCATGTGGCATGTGAAAGGGAGGTGTTCAACGGAGAAAGGGTAGTAACTGGTGGGATGAAGAAGAAAAGTTGCTAGTACTCACAGGGAAGGAGAGTAAATGATTGGGGGATGTATAAGAGAAAGTGGCATGAGGTCAAGAAGAAGGCACAGGGGTTGAAAAAGAGGGGCAAATGAAGTTATTTTTGCTTATGAACATAACAGGTACTGTACATCACTTTTTTTTATGTTTGTTCACTTTTTTTCCATATTAGCAAGGAAGGGCCATGGTCAGTTGAAGAAATGGCCTCAATTGTTCACATCTGCTCTCTAGTTGTTGAGTACTTCAAAAATTCCCAATCATGCATCTCCCCTTATATGCATGGGTCTCTTTGGTCAATAATTTTCATTTAACAAAGCATTACATTAAAAAAGCAATATCATCAAAGGGATATCTTGTAAACAGAGGATCAGATGTGTATAAAGTTAACTAAAAGCATACCTGAAATGGATACACACACGTGCAAATTCTTATTTCTAAGTAGATGAAAGAAACATTCTGAACAAAAAACAAAAACAACTAAATATCGTTTTTTTGGAACATATTGTTCGTACGTGTGTTCACAGGTCAGAAACTCAAAAGTTGGGGACCCTTTGTAATACCATTTACTACAAAACTAGCTTCTTAAAAACACACACTTGTCATTCAGTAAACTATCTTTTTAACATGTATTCTCTATTCAGTCAACTATCTTTTCAACATGTATTCTCTATTCAGTTAAATATCTTTTCAACATGTATTCTCTATGTCTTTGTAACCTACACCCCTCAAATCAGACTAATCCCTCTACTCTTAACATTTCTTAAAAGTCTATCTATCTATCTGTATCTCTGATGCCTGTTCCCACCTGGACCTACCAAAGGGAGGCAGCCAAGGAAATAGTCTCCAGACCTAGTGAACTCCAGGGCCACTTCTTAGCCTTTAGTGCCTCACCCTTAACAGGCAACTGGCACAGGGCAACTCTAACAAAGGGCTTGCAAAGGCTTTTACGTGATGTTTCTATTGACTACTTCTAACTAATGCTCCTACCTAATGTTCCTACCTACTACCTCCACTTAAAGTTTCTACATAATGCTCCTGCCTAGTTGTTCCTACCTCCTACTTCTAACCACTGCTCCTACCATAAAGAGTCTTACCATAATCATCCTGATATCTAAAATATCTCAAATCCATCCACTTCAGATAGTTATATCTCCAAGTAATAGCTGTTTATACATTTCATTTCCAAAAAAAGTATTCATTCTCCTGCTACAATCTTTAAAATGAAACCAGGAATATTCTTAACTAAGGACAACACTCCTGAACCTTAGAAATCATCCATACAACTATCTAAAACAAGAAAAAATGTTTCTTTGTTACCAATGATCTTTGAGCCTTTGAAAATCATCCTTACTGTAGATATGTTCCTGTAAAGTGTCTTGCCATCCTTTTCAAATGCCTGGAATTTCTGTAAGAGTGATTTGCCATCAATCCTCCAGATAGGGGGATGCTCCATCATATCCATATCCTTCTTGGCCATTACAAAGTCTCCACTCTGTAGTTAACAATAAATATTAAAATAGTGACCAAGAATTCAGATGACAAGATTAAAAACATTTGCCATTGAAATGAAATGACAAAACACACACACACACACACACACACACACACACACACACACACACACACACACACACACACTGGAGCACTGGAGTGGATGATGATCATATACAAGACAAAGATGAACGGAGGAAAAAAAAGAAAAAATACTGAAATATTTGTAAAGCCAATACAATTGCCAAGTAAAACTTCTGAATAGGTGAAGAATTGATGGATATAATCAAGATTCAAGGGGCTAGATGTTTTGGAAGCATCTAGCTAGTACATACTTAGGAAAGGCAAAGAAACGTAAAACCAAGGTGGAATTCCTTGTAGTACTCTGACCCTTCTAATAAGAAAACCTTAAGTATCAAGATATAGTAGTAGGTGGACCCATTCAGACAATACATAATGAGAAGGGTCACTATGGGAAACAAATGCATAGTGGCACTGATACCAAATAATCATTTAAAGAACTTTAACAATCCTGAATAAATGAGTAATGATGACCATACTGGAAAAATCAGGATGACACATGAAGTATTAAAACATGCCCTTATCAGAAGGTAAAGTACTAATTATTGGGAGATTTCATTTAAAAAGACCAAGACTGCAGGAATCTGGATTCTCATGGTGATCAGGAATCACAAACATACAAGTTCTTAGAGTAAGTACTGGAAAAATACCTATATCAGCATGTCAGTGAACACACAAGGATGAGAACTAATAATAGGAATATCATTATATCTAGCCTCACACAAATATCATGGATATTGAGAATTTAATGTATGTTGAACCAACGTGAAAAAGTCATCTTGTGATATTTCATTTTGATTATGTGGTAACTAAGGAGGGTAAAGGAAGAGTTGAGACTTACTTGTGGAAACTACACATAACTTAAAAATTCTACAGTAACATAAACAGGTATATAGTGTTCAGTAGCCAGAAAAATGGATATTGTGGTAAAATTTTCTGTGAAATTTACAATGAAAAAGTAGGAATATGAGCACCTACAGTCTCAATATGGAGAAAGGGTTAATAATGGGGTTCCATTAAAGATATCAATAAGCAACAGAGCTTTAAGAAGTGATGGCAAAAATGTGGGTGACATTCCAATCAGCTGGCATCTGTAATGTGTATGATAGCAATAACATGCATAGCAAGATTAAAAAAGAGGAACATTGTGAACAACTTTTCCATAAATTCATCAGGACCATGTTCTTAGGTATAAAGAAGCTAATGAAACTAAGGGATTCAGAGGAACAGTTGCAGAGAATGATATAAGGTTATGTGAAGAGCTGAATGCAAGTTCATAACTGTTTTCACCATGGAAGACATTATAGCCCCAACATCAATAAGACAGCATTTTTATATTTTTCATGTTGAAGGCTCCAGTCACAGACAAAAGTACACATCAAGGCTGGGCCTAAACTGAAATATGGAGAGAATTATGAGACAGAAAAAGAAGAGAGAAGGGAAAGTATTTACAAATTTTGGAAGAAGTGAAAAACCTGTCTTGAAATGTACCTGGAAAAGACATGAGAAAATAGAGAGTTCCGAAGCTTCGATGTGTATGGAAAGAAGCATACCCTTGAGTTGCTGATGGCCACACAATAATCATGTGACAAAACAGCTTGCTTGGTACTGCATGGTCTAGCCAGCGGTGTGAGCACACAAATAGCCAGCTCTCAGAAGTAAAAAGCAAAGTAATACCTATAGGGGGCTGGAAATCCTCCCCTCTCACTTTTTTTTTTTATTTTCCAAAAGAGGGAACAGAGAAGGGGCCCAGGTGAGGATATTCCCTCAAGGGCCCAGTCCTCTGTTCTCAACGCTACCTCGCTAATGCGGGAAATGGCGAATAGTATGAAAGAAAGAAAAGAAAAGTTAAAGAGAACCAACAACATGGTGCAGGGAAAGGGGGTCAAGTCTGGAAGTTAGCTTGGGACAGTCTATAAGTTGGACCACTTTCAACTCAACTCTGTCAGGTAAGGATACTGAGCTAGAACCAATCCAAATGTGAATGCAGTACTCCATATAAGGAAGAATCAATCCCTTGTATAAATGGAGCAACTGTTCAGAAGAGAAGTTTCGGCATCTAAACAGGACACCCAATTTCTTAGGAGACTTAGCTATTCTCATGATCTGGGATTTCCAAGAAAGAGTGGATATTACAGTAATACCAACTATGTTCATTAAGATGTGGAATAACAGAACCGAATCATCAAAGGAGAAACAAGTTGTATGGAGTTTTTGACAGAGAGATTGGAAGAATCTGGGTTTTTGAGGTGTTAAACTTAACAAGATTTTGTGTACCCGACTGAGACATGAGAGAAGGATCTTGAAAAGACAGTAACTGGCTACTAAATGATCTTCAAACATACATGTCTCATGGCCCTGAAGAAACTTAACATTATAAAATGAAGATGTGTGCAGATACATTAGACAAACCTCTTAAAATACAGTTCAAGATCATCTTTGAGAAAGGAAAAATGCCAAGAGAATGAAAGTGTTCAAACATCATACTTATCCACAAGAAAAAAGATGGGGAAAAAGTGCTTAACTACAGACCACTTTATGAGAAGTGTAGTTTGTAATGTACTGTAACAGATCACCAGAAAGCAAATGGATGACTTCCTGGTCTGTCAGGTATTAGAAAAAATCAACAGCAACCTCCATGACTTACTCCATAAATGAAATGAACTTAAGTGAGAGGCAACATCTTTTAAGGAAAGATGGTTGGATGTTACATATAAAAAACCTCTTAGAATTCAAAGAGAGAGAAAGCTCCATCTTAAGACAAAAGGGAAGGCTAAGTAGAGTGCTTGTACCTGCACTGTCAGAATGCATTTAAGTGAACCATCTGGGAAGCCAAATAAGAAGCTAGACCATCAGACAGAAATACAGAGGACACACTTTCAATGAACAGAAGATTATCTCGGTAGAAAGGGAAAAAGGATATATGTCACAGAAGCTTTTTCAAAATGGGTTGAAGTTACCAGTAGAATACTGCAGTGTTCTGTTCTGGGCCCATCACTCTTTTTGATCTAAGTAAATGTCTTGCTAGAAGGTATGGACTCCTAACTCAATTTGTTTCCTGATGATGCAAAAGTCATGAGGGAAGTGAAAAAGTGTCGAGTACTGCGCCATCTTACAACCTGAGTAAATGTAAACAATGAGAACAGGTCACAGCAAAAGAAGGCTGTGATATGATTATGAGTAAATGTAAACAATGAGAACAGGTCACAGCAAAAGAAGGCTGTAATATGATTATCATCTAGCAGGAAAGGAGCAGGAATCTATGTGTAACAAGGAGGTGGAACTCAGAATCACTGCTAACCTGTTGACAGATTCCCACCTTAGGAAAATACAAGTCAACAAGAATACCAACTGTTTGTTAGCAAACATTTGAATGTTATTCAAGTTCATGGATACGGAAATATTCAGAAAGGTGTTAACTAAGGCCAAAACAAGAATATGCTTCTCAAGATTTGTCACTGTACCACCAAAATGAAGCAGAAAGAACTGACAATGAAGGTCCAGAGAACAGCAAGAAATATTTATTTTATCTTTTTTACTATACTTAGTTGCTGTCTTCCACATTAACGAGGTAGCACAAAGAAACAGATGAAATAATGGCCCAACCCACCTACATGCACATGTATATACATAAACGCCCACGCACGCATAAATAAGTACCTATATATTTCAACATATCACACAAAATCTTTTTCACTCCATCTTTCCACCTCCAATTGGGTCTCCCACTTCTCGTTCCCTCCACCTCTCACACATATATCCTCTCTGTCAATCTTTCCTCACTCATTCTTTCCATGAGACCAAACCATTTCTAAACACCCTCTTCTGCTCTCTCAACCACACTCTTTTTATTACCACACATCTCTCTTACCCTTTCATTACTTACTCGATCAAACCACCTCACACCACATGTTGTCCTCAAGCTCTCATTTCCAACACATTCACCATCCTCCACACAACTCTATCTATATCCCACGCCTCACAACCATATAACATTGTTGGAACGACTATTCCTTCAAACATACCCATTTTTCCTTTCAGAGATAATATTCTTGCCTTCCACACATTTTTCAATGCTCCCAGAACTTTCGCCCCCTCCCCCACCTTGTGACTCATTTCCGCTTCCATGGTTCCATCTGCTGCCAAATCCACTCCCAGATATCTAAAACACTTCACTTCCTCCAGTTTTTCTCCATTCAAACTTACCTCCCAACTGACTTGTCCCTCAACCCTACTGTACCTCATAACATTGCTCTTATTAACATTTACTCTCAGCTTTCTTCTTTCACACACTTTAGCAAACTCAGTTACCAGCTTCAGCAGTTTCTCACCCAAATCAGCCACCAACGCTGTATCATTAGTGAACAACAACTGACTCTCTTCCCAAGCCCTCTCATCCACAACAGACTGCATACTTGCCCCTCTCTCCAAAAACTCTTGCATTCACCTCCCTAACAACCCCATCCATAAACAAATCAAACCACCATGGAGACATCGCACACCCATGCCGCAAACCGACATTCACTGAGAACCATTCACTTTCCTCTCTTCCTACTCGTACACATGCCTCACATCCTCGATAAAAACTTTTCACTGCTTCTAGCAACTTACCTGTATTCTTAATACAGAGCATCTCTATCAACTCATATGCCTTCTCCAGATCCATAAATGCTACATACAAATCCATTTGCTTTTCTAAGTATTTCTCACATACATTCTCCAAAGCAAACACCCAATCCACACATCCTCTACCACTTCTGAAACCACACTGCTCTTCCCCAATCTGATGCTCTGTACATGCCTTCATCCTCTCAATCAATACCCTCCCATATAATTTCCCAGGAATACTCAACAGACTTATACCTCTGTAATTTAAACACTCACCTTTATCCCTTTTGCCTTTGTACAATGGCACTATGCATGCATTCCGCCAATTCTCAGGCATCTCACCATGATTCACACATACATTAAATATCCTTACCAACCAATCAATAATACAGTCACCCCCTTTTTTAATAAATTCCTTTGTAATACCATCCAACCCGCTGCCTTGCTGGCTTTCATCCTCCGCAAAGCTTTTACTACCTCTTCTCTGTTTACCAAATCATTCTCCCTAACCCTCTCACTTCATATATATATGTATGTATAAGTATGTTTGAAGGAATAGTGGTTCCAACAATGTTGTATGGTTGCGAGGCGTGGCTATGGATAGAGTTGTGCGTAGGAGGATGGATGTGCTGGAAATGAGATGTTTGAGGACAATGTGTGGTGTGAGGTGGTTTGATCGAGTAAGTAACATAAGGGTAAGAGAGATGTGTGGAAATAAAAAGAGCATGGTTGAGAGAGCAGAAGAGGGTGTTTTGAAATGGTTTGGGCACATGGAGAGAATGAGTGAGGAAAGATTGACCAAGAGGATATATGTGTCAGAGGTGGAGGGAACGAGGAGAAGTGGGTGACCAAATTGGAGGTGGAAAGATGGATTGAAAAAGATTTTGTGTGATCGGGGCCTGAACATGCAGGAGAGTGAAAGGAGGGCAAGGAATAGAGTGAATTGGATCGATGTGGTATACCGGGGTTGACATGCTGTCAGTGGATTGAATCAGGGCATGTGAAGCGTCTGGGGTAAACCACGGAAAGCTGTGTAGGTATGTATATTTGCGTGTGTGGACGTACGTATATACACGTGTATGGGGGTGGGTTGGGCCATTTCTTTCGTCTGTTTCCTTGCGCTACCTCGCAAACGCGGGAGACAGCGGCAAAAAAAAAAAAAAAAATAAGTTGAAATGTATAAGTTGAAATGTATAGGTATGTGTATGTGCGTGTGTGGACATGTATATATATGCATGTGTATGTGGGTGGGTTGGTTCATTCCTTCGTCTGTTTCCTTGTGCTACCTCGCTAATGCGAAAGACACCAAAAAAGTATAAAAAAAAAAAAAAATAAATCTTGTGTTTAACATACCACATTTTGGGATTAACATACCAAAGCCACAAGTGAATGGCTGCTTACACCACTATCAATGCCTATGACAACATATGAACTCATCTTGAACAATGTAATATTGCTATCAAGCTAATGGTCTCAACAGAACTTGCTCATCTTAAAAAATCTTAATACTAATGCCTTTTATTCTGCTCTCAACTCTAATGAAAAGCTTATCTACATAACTAACTATAAATCTTAATTTCCATGCAAAGAACAATAACACATTGAATGTCTTCATAAAAAAATCAGAAAAAACACATAACTACATAAAGCACATTTCACATTTTATAAGACCATGCACGTTGTAATATGAACTTTTGGCTTGAGATGAGTACATTAAATACCTATTAATAAATTCTTCCTAAATCATTTCCATGAATTTAGACAAATTTAGTATGAGGGGTCCAGTCTGCTGAGAAAGATTGAGATAAGTTACTCTGAATTACTGATTATGTTAACTTTATTGAATCACTTTGAACCAATAATCACATAGCTCCATGATGAATAAAGTATGATTCAACTGTATGGTAGCTGTACAACTTAGCTGAAAGATAGTTGTACTTACCTCTTTTAAAGGTAATTGTACATTTTGCCTCTATATAACTGACCTTGAACTGAGATTCAACCATCTCAAGCTGTTCAGCTGTAAGCTGAGGCCCCTCTGGCAGCCGAATTGTCTGGTTTTGGCGCTGCGCTCGACCACCGGCATAGTTGTAGGCTGAACTGAGCTTGGATGGTGATTTCCTATCATCCGTCTAGGAGCATGTGAATTTAGTCAGTTTGGAGCAATATGTTTCCAAGTTAAGCATCTTCATTCTTGAGCCAACAGATATTCATATTACCAACACTTCAACATGCTGATACAAAACATGAAAACTTACACTAGATACTATATTGTCCTCCCCACCATCACATGCACCAACATTGGTTGGTGCTGCTGCAATTGGATATGATGGGGGTCGACCACGCCTCTTAGGAGGATTAGAAGGGGTACTGCTTGAAGAGGTGGAGCTGGGTTTCTCATCAATATTGGGAGTTTCATCTTTGCTAGCATTACCATCAAGCACTCGCTTGACCCCACCTCTACCTGAGCCACCACGACCTGAAGAAATGAACACGCCTTAGGGAAAAGGCAGAGCAAGATCAGTTATTTTCAAAATAATGAAAACTTCCAGCCTCAAAATTATATCAACAAAGTATAAAAAGAAACTATTTCAAATAATGAAAATAATATGGAATAATAAAAATCTCTTAATGCAACTATCTTAATTCTCTCTGCAATCACATTCAAAGCTAAATTTTGGCAGAATAATTTCTCATGCTTCTTTGTTAAACTATTATTGTACGATTCAATAAAAGCATGAATTCTCAAAGTTTTTTGCCATTCTGCAAAAATACATCAAAGCTACTGACCAAAATAACAACTATACACCCATTTTTACACTAATAACGGCAAGTTCTTAACTATGCTACAAACAACAAATATCTAAATATTCGTCTCTTAAGACTAATACACATCTAAATGACTGCAGCAAAACTATGGAATATGCTAATGACCATATGTGCAAAGTAACACTTACATTATCTACATAATTCATGCAGGAGCAATAAAAACATACTGATTGCTAAATATATCAAAATCATTGTCAGAAGTTATAGAGTATAATGAAAATACCTCTAAAGTGTACAAAACTGAGTAAAAACATAACATAAAAGTTATTCCACTTCCTAACTGCAGCTGCAAGGTAACTCTAAAAACCTGTTTGGTAAGTACAAGGCACTCTACAAAATCCTGGTACATAAACCACTTATTAGTTATCAACTGAGCACCATTTCAACCATCTCTTCTAAACTTGCTTCCACTCACAAAACAGGTTTCTCCAGTTTTCTACAGCAGTGCAAAATAATTATTAAGAATACAAACACCCAAAGGGAATTTCTATATCAATTTTCTTAATATAAAATGAGCATAAATAACAGCAAATCTGCTAAAAATAACAAAACTGTTATTTCTTAATTCCTTCTTAACATGTTTGATGATTAAGTGCATAAAACATTTCAGTTCACTCACATATATCCTTATACTGTGTCCAATGTTCTACAATGAACAAGAGCTTCCAGACTAAATAAGAATTTCTTAATCTCTAACTAGAAACTAAGCAGATACAACCAGTGTGAATTACAAAGTTTCCAGACTAAATGAAGAATTTCCTGATCTTTCACTCTGCAAACAACTGATCCATACTGTGTGATTAATACCTCCATTCACATCAGTCACACACAAAATGCTTCAATTGCACATACTTAAAAGACACTCCCTTGGCATCCTTAGCTGATCCAACCCCATACCTGTACAAGTCACTCACTACATCTGTCTATCTTCCTTATGGTCTAACTCTTCATCTCACACTTTCATAAAAACTACTATAGGTATTCAACAACCTATACCTTACCAAAACCCTGCAAAGGTTTCAGGGGTCTTCTGCCCCAAGTATGTTCACAGACCAAGCTGTTATGCTAATCCTCAGCTCAGCCGAGCTGCTTGGGGTCACAACCTATAAGTCCATGGAAGTAATATGTACTGGCTGGTCTGGTGCACTTGATAGATATTTGTCCAAACCCTTCTCAAATCTCTGTACTGAAGAATCCATAGAGTTTCAAAGGCTGCAGAAAATGTATCTAAGAATACTTATACTGTTTTCTTTAACTGAACTTCTTTTTATTGTAAAGGTTCCAATTATGGCTACGTCCTCATCAAGACTAGGGTAACTCAAAACTTTCCGAGGCAATATCTTACTGTCTTCCATACCTGTTGTGCCAACAGGTAGCTCTGTATATGTGAAAACTGAAAACCATGCTTTCTATGCCTTTTCAGGCATAAATTATGACATTGCTCTCCTATCTCTGCTATTGAGAGTTAAGCCTAAACCTATATTCCATTTTCAGTAATTCCAACTCAGGAAAATGTGAATGTAGGATATGAATGATCTCTGCATACTTTCTAACTCAACAAAGAACTCCATCTCGACCATAGAATTTATTGCTCCATAGGAGACCACATTTCCCTGCAACCAGAAGTAGCACAGCCTTGGGCTGCAGGAGACTTAGAGACGTCCTGGGCAATACCTGGACTATTTCACAGTAACTGATCCTAGGATAATTATTCACTTATCTATTTATTTATTATACTTTGTCGCTGTCTCCCGCGTTAGCAAGGTAGTGCAAGGAAACATACGAAAGAATGGCCCAACCCACCCACATACACATGTATATACATACACGTCCACACACGCACATATACATACCTATACATCTCAACGTATAAATATATATACACACACACAGACATATAAATATATACCTCACACACATGCAGGGGGAGGGGTTGTCATTTCATGTGTGGCGGGGTGGCAACGGGAATAAATAAGGGTAGACAGTATGAATTATGTACATGTGTATATATGTCTGTGTATGTATATATATGTATACGTTGAGATGTATAGATATGTATATGTGCATGTGTGGACGTGTATGTATATGCATGTGTATGTGGGTGGAGTGGGCCATTCTTTCATCAGTTTCCTTGAACTACCTCACTAACGCAGGAGACAGTGACAAAGTATAATAAATGAATATACATATTATGTACCTATATGTATGCACATGCGTGCATGTTGATATGTATATGTGCGTGTTTGGGCATTCATGTATACATATTTTTTTTCCTTTAACATCTAAATAATATTCTTTTCTTTATTTTTCTTAGACACTGTCTTCCGCATTAGCGAGGTAGCGCAATAAACAGACGAAAGAATGTCCCAACCCACCCACATACACATGTATATACATAAACGCCCACACACGCACATATACATACCTATACATTTCAACATCTACGTACATATACATACATATGTACAGATGTACATATCAATACTTCCTGCCTTCATCCATTCCCATCGCCACCCTACCACACATGAAATGACACCCCCCTCCCCCACATATTTATGTACATCCATGTGTATGTGGGTTGGGCCATTCTTTCATCTGTTTCCTTGCACTACCTCGGTAATGCGGGAGACAACAACTAAGTATAATAAATATAAAATAAATATGTGTATGTGGGTGGATGGGCCAGTCTTCATCTGTTTCCTGGAGCTACCTCACTAATGCAGGAAATGGCAATCAAGTATAGTAAAACAAATATCACATATATGTATATGTGCACTACACCTATCCTCTTGGCTAACAGTGCTGGTTAAGTCAATGTTTCTATAGCTTGTGAGAACTTTTTGAACTGCTTTCCTTGTTACCATTCAGTGTTAATTCATTTCTACTAAGGTATCAAATTTTACCCCAGCAATCTTGGGATTTGGATCATCACCTGATGCAGCCAAACAGCTCTGGAATAAGGAAGGGTGGAGGAAAACGAAGGCCAAAAAATTATATATATATGGGTCCAGGAATACAAAGAGGCACTGCAAGAAAAATCTGCTTGCATGTGCTCATAATGTGACGCAATTCTAAGTGGTAATTTCCATGTGTAAAAGTATCTTCCTTAGTATCCATGGTTTAAGTGGAAGTCATGAGGATACTGCTTACTTAAGGAAGAGGCCTGCTAATGGTGCTCCTTTCCCTGATAACAGAGGTAAGGTAGGTACTCACCAAAAATGAACTCCTTAGTAAAACCCGTGAAACTGTTAATGCTAGAACTGTGAATTCTACGTGCTTAAGTGTTAATTTTCATATCACTGTTTTAGAATGATTACTATAAAATTTATGAAATATGGGAAATCTTAAGTTTCAAAACTAGGAGGTTCAACTGAACGACAAGTGAAATAACATTCCATATTATTCAATGTATTGTGGAAAGTGTTAGCATAGGTTCAAAAAAGTAAAAAAATACTTAAGTATTGTCAGTTATCAGAAAAACGTTCAGGGTCCAACAAAACAAAAGTTTCATTGTATGAAACGAATGGTGAGTACCTACTTCATATTCCACATTATCTAATTGTCACACTCTTAACAAAATACATTATAATATTTAATTTCACATCTTTCTTATTCGTATGCTTATTTGTAATGAACTTTATAAAGACTTAAAATAATATTTTAGTAACTATTACAGTAGTATGTAACACTAAATGAAGAAAATGATGGAATGATAGCCTCACATCCTCAAGCATCTAATGAGACCAGTACTGTACAAGGGTTGTGTTATCTTCACTACACATATTTTCTTTTCTCTCGATAAAACTCCAGAAGGCGTGCCACCATATTCCCCAAATATCTATCTTTCTATATATATCTGTGATATCCTTCAGGAAGTCCCTGCAAAAAAAAAGGGGAAGGAGAAAAGAGTCTCTATAACTAATGAATTCCAGTGCTGCTTTTTAATGCCTCATCCATAACTATCCATTGGCAGAGGGCAATTCTAGTACAGTGTTTTCAAAGGGTCTATTATCCCTTAACTAGTTTTCTTATATGCTGATTGGAAAGCGGCTTTAGTAGATTAGCATGAATATGTAACAACATGCTGTCAAAGCACAATTTGGGATTAGTACTGAGCTGTCTTTGTTTTTTCCTAATTTATGGCTTTTTTTCCCTTAGTGTTTGGCTATTTTGAAGACAAGAAGCTCTTCCAAAGTTTGGTTACCAGGAAACCCTAATCCTGATTTTATGTGCCATTATGCATAACGTTATCTAAATCTTAAAGCAGCACCACCACTTAATATGCACATATTAATCCAATTTTTTATTCCATTATATATAGTGGTAATGGAAAATGGGCAAATGTAAAAAAAAAAATAATTCAATTTTAATTTCTTTGGGCCACCATACTGCCCATCCTTGCCTTTTTCTGCACCTACCATAACAGCACCCTTGTTCTAAGATATTTAAATGCATCAAAATTTGGTTTTCATGGACTCTTGGAACCCACTAGAGTAATTCTGGGGTCTAACGGACATTTCCATAAATATCCGTTACATTGCAAATTTAGTCCAGTCAACTAAGGACCCACAGGACTGAGTTTGGAATGTAATGGGATAGTCAATTAGCTCACATACTCAGTCCAAAATGCTAAGCATCAAGAGAACATATGACAACCTATTGTACATCACCTAGATGTATTTTTTTCTTTATGCTAATAACATGTTTTCTCTGCACACATACACATAATCACACCGACTTAAAATCATTTAATGGTGCAATATTATCTTATGTGCCTTTACACTTAAAAAAGTAATCTAAGTAGAAATTTCAAGATGAAACACAATATGCTTCCCATTGGTCTGAGATAAGCACCCACTTGATCAACACAAAAATATACTCGATACCCATGTTTTCAAGCAATTGCAACATTTTTTACAGCACTGAGGACTGTCTTTTTATAATAAATCAGTGATGCATGTGCTAATGATACAAGAAACACCTCAGCATTACTGAAAAGCTAACACTAACTGTGCAACATGAGCAGGGGAAAATAACTTGAGTGATTCAGGTAACCCTGGAACTACTTCTCTCTCATTCAGTAGATTTCCACTGGACTTGTTAATATTTCATTTATTAATGTTTCTTTGATAAATTCAGGGTGTAACAGAATTTTGTTTCAAATGGACCTCCTTCCCCCACATTAGTCTGTTTGAATGGGAGTTTATCCTATCCATTTCTTTTCTGCTTTTACCATTTTGTTTGTAGTGAACCAGCACTTTATTGGTTAAGCTGCACTCCTCTGACCCATGTAGCTGTATTTTCCTTTTGCCTCACCCCTCAAAAAGACTTCTGTCATTCTGTCCACAAACATACACTCTTTCCTTGTCATACAAAGCACTTAACAACATCCAACACACAGCTCATTTTTCATAACTCTAGGTCTTCCTGTAATGAGTATAATGAGCTCAGCCCTTCCTTTTGGCAAAATGGTAGAAGAAGACTGAAGTAGCAGGTAAGAACACTTAGGCAGGAACATTACGTAGAAACATTAGGGAGAAGTAGTAGGTACGAACATTAGGCAAGATCATTCGGTAGTAGTAGTCATAAGAACAGGAGGTAGGAGCATCAGCAAACAATAATCTAAAGTTACCCTCTGCCAGTGGCCTGATATGGGTGACACACCAAAGGTTAAGCAATGCTGGAATTCACTAGTTATGGATACTCTATTTCCATGGTCACCACCTTTAGGGAGTTCAGTTAGGAACAGGCATCAGAGATATAGATAGAATAGATAGAACAAATAGATATATAAATGATACTGGATCAATGAAATCATTTTTTCATTAATAAAAACTAAGATCTACCACATGGACCTTGGACCACACCGTATATTACAGGTTTTGCCAAGACATCTGTCTTTACCAGCAGTATAAAGAACAATTAAGCCACATTAACATGACATAAATCTATATGAAAGAAAAAGGTTATAATGCTACACTTACTTCTATATCCTCCTACTCCTCGTCCACGTCCACGACCTCTCCGAGGTCTAAAGTCTTCCTCATCACTTGCTGCATTTGCCTGAAAATTTCCTCATTTGAATGTCAAATATGGGGCAAGAAAAGAAAGGGAATTATAAAAGAAAATGATGCCTGAGAACCTTAAAGAGTATGAAAATTTACAAGTTACTTAAGTTTTGTATGGATACACAAATGAAGTGAACAAGGGACCAGGCATCAAAGACAGAAAGTGATGGGCAATTTGAATGTGTGAATGGGTAATGTGGAGTTGAGGGTATAATTGGAGGGCATGAGTTAACTGATGGTGTGAATAAGAATGAAAAAGAGCTTGTGGAGTTGTTGTCCTGAAAAAGAAATATGACTGGGAACACCTGGTTTGAAACTGGGGATGTTCATAAGTATATGTGAGGTAAAAAAGATGATAAGCAGGTATTATTGGATTAAATACTAACTGCCAGTCATGCAAGAGAGTCTCTTTGATATAAATGTGCTCAAAGGAGCTGGTGCGATATCTCATAATAACTTGGTGGAGATGGGGTAAAGATTTGTAGGGGCTTTGAGAATAATGGAATTATCATGGATGAGAGGATGAAAGAAAATGAGCTTGCACAAGAGGCTTGTTTGAATAAATACCAGGAGAGACCAAGTATAGAATGGCAAAAGCTGAAAGAAAATAAAGCTTGAAGAGTTAGAGGAATGGCAGAGATTTAAGGAAGCAGTAATGGCAAGTGAATGAGAAGTGTATGGCATGCAAATAGTGGGATGTGGGCAGGTGAGAAAAGATAGTGAGAGGTGAGATGACAAAGTTGCTAATGAAACAGACACAAGAGGTTTATGAGCAGTACTTACATGGAAGGAGAGTGAGTAATTGAGAGCTTAGCAAGATAAAGCAGCAGGAGCTTAAGAGGAAGGTGCAGGGGCTGAAGAAGAGGGCTGAGAGGTGAGGTGAGCAAGTGTTAACAAACTTCAGGGAGAATTACATGTTTTGAAATGAGGTTAATGGAGTAAAATAATTGGTTGTTTAGGATTTCTAATGCATGTATGTTTAACACATTATTTATGACAGCTAGAGACTGTGTGTGAACGAATGTGGCCTTTTTGTCTTTTCGTGGCACTACCTCACTGGAAGGGGGGATGCTATTTCATGTGTGGCGGGGTGGCAATGGGAATGGATGAAGGCAGCAAGTATGAATATGTACAAGTGTATATATGTATATGTCTGCATATGTATATGTAGGTATACACTTAAATGTAAATGTATGTATATGTGCATGTATGTATCCTTATACTACTTCGCTGACGCAGGAAACAGCAGTTAAGTATAACAATAATAATGGATAACAATGAGGTGCCTAAGGATTAGTGGAATGTATGTATAAGGCAAGGCAAGGGGAACAAACATGGGTTCCAACTAGAGGTACAAGTTGTTGAGTGTACTTGTTGAATTCTATACGAAAGTGGTGATTGGGGGAGTGAAGACGGGTGGAGAGCATGAGACTGTGTAAGAGCACTGAGGTTTCAGGAGCAGCAGAGGACATGAGGATCAAGTGTTTGCTCTGAAGAATATGTATGAGGTATACATAAAGAAACAGGATTTGTATGCGGCATTTATGGATCTGTAGAAAGTATATAATAGGTTGATAGACATGCGTTGTGGAAGGTCTAACAAATACATTGTGTGGGAGGAAAGCTTCTAGAAGCAATGAGAAGTTCTTATTAAAAGTGTAAGGCATGAGTGTGAGTAGGAAGAGAGAAGAGTGGATGGGTCCAGGCAAAGGTTGGTCTATAGCAGGGCTGTGTGATGTCACCATGGCTGTTTATTTATGGGTGAGACAATGAGGGAGGAAATGCAAGGATTCTGGAGAGAGAGAGGTGAGTTTGCAGTTGTAGGGGGTAAGGAATCTGGGAAGTAGGACAGCTGTTTGCTTAGGAATCTGGGAAGTAGGTCAGCTGTTTGCTTAAGAAACAAAGCTGGAGGCAGATTTGAGTGAGAAACTGCTATAGTCATCTGAGTCTGGGAGTGTGTGTGTGAATGAAGCAAGTTGAGAGTATATGTGAATAAAGGAAGGTTATTAGGTTTAGCAGAGCACTGGGACAGGTTAGATGGGGTGTGAGTTTGAATGGAGAAAATCTGGAGCAAAGAGTAAGGTATTTCAGAAACCTGGGAAAGGACATGGCAGCAAACGGAACCACCAAAGTAGATGTGAGTCACACGGTGGGTTGAGGCAATGGTTCATCATCTGGGAGGGCAAAAATGTGTATGTTTGAAGGTGCAAAAGACTTAACAATGTTGTATGGATGCAAGACATGGGCTATAGATGAGCTTGTGTTCAGGTGGGTGGATGCTTTAGAAATTAATCTTTGAGGACAATAAGATGTGTGAGGTAGCTTGATAAGTAAGCAATAATAGGATAACAGGGATGGATGGTAATAAAAAAAAGAGTTGGCTGAGAGACCAGAAGAGTGTGCTAAAATGGTATGGTAATATGGAGGAAATGAGTGAGAAAAGGTTGACAAAGAGGACATATGTATTAA
Source organism: Panulirus ornatus (assembly GCF_036320965.1). Classification (NCBI taxonomy): domain Eukaryota; kingdom Metazoa; phylum Arthropoda; class Malacostraca; order Decapoda; family Palinuridae; genus Panulirus; species Panulirus ornatus. The sequence continues at coordinate 1,459,581 of NC_092261.1, forward strand.
AAGTGGAGGGAACAATGAGAATGGGGAGACCAAATCAGAAATGGAAGAATTGAGTATGAAAGATATTGAGCAATCAGAGCCTGAACATAACATGCAGGAGAGTGAAATACGTGTTACCAGGCTCTGCCTGCTCAAGGTCAAATTGCAACAAAAAAAAAGTCACCTCTGGCGAGCCTGTATCATTGGGAGTGCAGGCTTGCCAAAGAACTCCTCAATCTAAAGTGGTCAACATTTCCCTGCTACTGAAAGTAGTGCAGCCTTGGTCTGCAAGAACCTTTAGCAGGGTGCTGGGTAGCAACAGTAAAAATAATACATGACTTCCACAGCTTCAAATGATATAAGGATCTACAGAATAGGTAATGAACTCATGAGGATGAAAGTTAATCTAAATACATCAAAATTAGAAATATCTTTCAAAGCAGTGCACCACAATATGCGAAGTTTAATGATCAACAGCAAGTAGATGAATAACTAAACACACAGGATATTATCCAAGCGTAGATAAATGCAAAAAAATATTAAATGATCACAGTTTTCATTGCAGCAAGGAACTACTGCTGAAATGGAACCAAGAAGAATAGTGATAAGAGATGAAAATGATGAAAGAAATCCTGAAAAGACAGATGGGTATATACTTCACAATGAAAAGGATTAAGAAAAAGCATCTTAAAAATTATATGAGAAGCAGGCATATGGTAATGTTAAGAGACAAAAGTGAAAGGATGCATAAATATGCCAAACAAAAAATGCTTCATGTTCTTCATCGTGTTGCAAAAATTTTCCAAAAAATACCTTTTATTTTCTAAGCAAGCAATGGCATCCAAATCATTTCTTTACTTAGTACTGTACCTTTCTGTTAATGGGATTAAAGTCTGGGTCATCATCTGAGTCACTCAAGTGGAAATCAGGATCCGAGTCAGCAAACCCATCTGATTCTGCATCAATGTGACCATAGCGCTGAATAGAGCGTGCTGCTCTTCTTGGAGTCTCTCTTTGAGGGGCTGCCTCTGTAAGATAAAAGTATGCAGTGATCTTATCTACAAACACATGCATTCCCCATGGGTGTAGCCTGAGTGCCTTTAGTTTGAGATATGGGGTGATAATTCAATCAAATCTACAATGTATCAAATCTGACCCAACTGGGTCAGCTACAGACATGCTTCATGCACATTAGTAAAAATATAAATAATTTGTTCTTACTTTTTGTCTATTTCATACATGATTAAATGGGACTACAGTGCAATTCATCAAACAAAACAACCTATGTCTCCCACACATACAAGCAAACAGAAAGTGTTCTAATTACAGAATATAACTGTGGTTTTACATTCTATTCAACCAATGTAATACTCAAAGACTTTAATCTTCAACTAAAACCTAAACAGTGAGTAAAACAAAAATCCTACCACCAGTGCCTTGGTCAACTCCTCCAGTGCCAACACTACGCCGTCGACCCCTTCGTGCCACATTGCGGCGGCCACTTCTAGGAACCTCCCCACCATCGCTGGTGCTTGTGGCCTCTGAGCTGTTTGTATTCTCCCCATCAGTAACTAACAGTTTCTCACTGGGTTCTGTATTGATTGAACATGCTGTTGGAGGCTGATCTGTGGAAGGAGTGGGATCAGCAGGAGTGTGATCTGTTGGGGTTACATCTTCCTCTGGTGGATCAATTTCTACAACAGTTGAAGATATTTCTGTCTTGATTTCAGGAATTTCCTCCTTCACTGCAGTTTCTTCTATATTAGTTCTGGGGTTTTCATACATGGACTGAGCCTCATCAACATCTATAAAAGTTGAAACAAAATTAATTTCTATAAGCTAAATGAAATTAATCAAAATGAAAGGTTTTCATATAATTTCCTTAAACACTTCTACTGCAGTTTTGTCTGAGTCTGCCTTCCAGTACTAACAACGCACAAAGGAAAGAAATCTGCAAATGTCTTTTCTCTCTATAGAAATGTTACCCACCTATATCCACTTATTCCCTATCATAATGCTTTACATTTATTACAAACTCCTTTTCTGTAGGGTAGCAACACAATAAAAATTATTCTACACACTTTTCCCCCTTTATACGTAACCTCTACCTTCGAACCCAACCTCTAAACATAATCAGATGTAGAAAATTATATGTCCCACATGTCATACAAGTTTGGTCAATACCCACTCAGCAAGCCTTCAGATATTGTGTAAACAGGCATTTGATATAAATTACCTTGATCCTAACCTCCAAAACTTAATCATACGCAGAATTTCATACCAGTATACAGTATCTATGATACAAGTTTGACCAATATCCATTGGCCCAATTATGAGATACAATGTCCATACGCCTTCAGTGATATTTTAGTTTACATGAACCCAAATCCTTGACCTATGCCCATGATGTCCTAATGCCTTTCAAATGCATAACACTGCTTGTAGTATCTACAGCAGGTTTGATCAATATCTCCTAAAATGAAGTCCTGTGTACACAAGCATTTAGCGCACAACTTGTGACCTTGACTTAAATTCCTAATAACCTAAAGTTAATTACGCGCAGAACACTATGTAGTATATGTGGTAAAAGGTTGGTCCTCATCCATTCACTGCCTTCAGATATTGTGTAAACATGCATTAGCAGGATATCAAGTACCAAAGACCTTGTGTCCTAGATCTTTGTCCCCTTGATCAAGAAAATTTTCAATATAACAAGAGTACAGCTTAGTACATATTATCTATGGTACATATCTCGCCTACATACAACCAAGAAATATGAGTACACAAACATTTAACAGCACTTAGTACCAAACCCTTGACCACTGACACTAGTCTCCCAAAATGAATTGGAAGTAAAACTTTTCATGTATGATTTTGGTACAAGTTTTGCCGATAATAACTCATCAAGTCTTCCAGTACTCTAAACACAATCAATAAGAATAGTTTAATTACATATGACCCTGACCTTTGACCTCCAAAAATTAATCAGAAATAGAAATTTGTGTGTACTTTAATATCTGTGGTCATTCACCAAGGCACGAGACGTGTGCTCATGCATTAAGGACCATTCAATGCTAACATCCACAAATAAAGATCTCTGACATGTGATCAACATCCAGGGATGAAGATCTCTGCAACAAGAATTCCAACCACATTATTTTCTTTTAAGGTCGGCAGGGATGTTCACATGGGTGTTATATGCTTTGATGGGACAATTACTCTTTGTTACAACACAGACATTACAGGGTATGGAAGAGCACAATTGTCAAATTTGCAAATTTCTATTGATATATATTTTTTTTTTTTTTATACCTCGTCGCTGTCTCCCGCGGTTGCGAGGTAGCGCAAGGAAACAGACGAAAGAAATGGCCCAACCCCCCCCATACACATGTACATACACACGTCCACACACGCAAACATACATACCTACACAGCTTTCCATGGTTTACCCCGGACGCTTCACATGCCTTGATTCAATCCACTGACAGCACGTCAACCCCTGTATACTACATCGCTCCAATTCACTCTATTCCTTGCCCTCCTTTCACCCTCCTGCATGTTCAGGCCCCGATCACACAAAATCCTTTTCACTCCATCTTTCCACCTCCAATTTGGTCTCCCTCTTCTCCTCGTTCCCTCCACCTCCGACACATATATCCTCTTGGTCAATCTTTCCTCACTCATTCTCTCCATGTGCCCAAACCATTTCAAAACACCCTCTTCTGCTCTCTCAACCACGCTCTTTTTATTTCCACACATCTCTCTTACCCTTACGTTACTTACTCGATCAAACCACCTCACACCACACATTGTCCTCAAACATCTCATTTCCAGCACATCCATCCTCCTGCGCACAACTCTATCCATAGCCCACGCCTCGCAACCATACAACATTGTTGGAACCACTATTCCTTCAAACATACCCATTTTTGCTTTCCGAGATAATGTTCTCGACTTCCACACATTTTTCAAGGCTCCCAAAATTTTCGCCCCCTCCCCACCCTATGATCCACTTCCGCTTCCATGGTTCCATCCGCTGACAGATCCACTCCCAGATATCTAAAACACTTCACTTCCTCCAGTTTTTCTCCATTCAAACTCACCTCCCAATTGACTTGACCCTCAACCCTACTGTACCTAATAACCTTGCTCTTATTCACATTTACTCTTAACTTTCTTCTTCCACACACTTTACCAAACTCCGTCACCAGCTTCTGCAGTTTCTCACATGAATCCGCCACCAGCGCTGTATCATCAGCGAACAACATATATATATATATATATATATATATATATATATTTTTTTTTAAACTATTCGCCATTTCCCGCGTTAGCGAGGTAGCGTTAAGAACAGAGGACTGGGCCTTTTTTGGAATATCCTCACCTGGCCCCACTCTGCTCCTTCTTTTGGAAAATTAAAAAAAAAAAAACGAGAGGGGAGAATTTCCAGCCCCCCGCTCCCTCCCCTTTTAGTCGCCTTCTACGACAAGCAGGGAATACATGGGAAGTATTCTTAATCCCCTATCCCCAGGGATAATATATATATATATATATATATATATATATATATATATATATATATATACAGTATATGTATAAATGTTACAGATAATAAATGTTACAGATAAAGCTACTAATGAGGTATACTGTACTTAAAAATCACTTTGTTTATAAAAGAATACAAGCAAAATGCCAATCATTCCCTTAATACAAAAGGTCAAAAAATAAATATGACATGCATAAAAGCAACAGTGTCCACTCTTAACTCTGATAGCATTGTAACGGTACCTCCTTAGGTATTACAAGGCTAAATTTTCCTTAACGCTGTTTATGTCTCATTCTGTAAAGCAACAAAATCCTTGAATGTTTAGGGAAGAGAAAAACTGTGTGGATGTTAGTGGATTAACTGAACATGACCTTGACCACTGACCCTGAACCAGCATGAAGTGCTTCAGGAACCCATATTTGGTTGGTTAAAACAGCAATGGGTCACAGGTTCAGAGATGACTGGAACAAAATTCCACAATCAGACGTCAAAATCTTTAAGAGGTATCTGGGACACAAGTTTTGTCAACATCCATTCAGTCATGGGATATTGTGTGCAAGCACAGAGCAACATTCTCATTCACATGACCTTACAACCTTGACTTCTGACCTTGCATGTTCAAATATCATTCAGATGTATAACTTTGTTGATGGTATCCCTGGTTTTGGTCACTATCCATCAATCAAGTCATAAGATGTTCTGTATGCAAATAACTAACTGCATTCTATTACACATGACTCTGACATTCTACTAACATCCTAAACTAAAATCTGGTGAAGAACTCTCTCAGCAGAATGTGGTTTATGTTTGACACAAAATCTTCAGATATTGTGAACTCAGTAAGATCCAGTGATCCTGAACTTTGACCCTAACTTTAAAAACATGATCAAACTTAAAGGTCTATAAGCAGTATCAGTGATACAAGTTTGGTCCACATCCAACCATTCATCATGCGACATCATGTATATAATAAGCATTTTAGCACGTCTTGAAAATTTAATCAGGTGTATCATAGTCTGAAATATCTGTGGTGAAGGTCTGGTCCATAACCAATTCCAAAGTTGCAGGACATCTTGCACAAAGTTTTTTCGTTTGTTAAATGAGACAGCACGGGCAACTGAATGCCCAAATAAAGGCCAGCTCATTAACACTATATTGGAGGTGAAAGGATGGAGTGAAAAAGATTTTGAGCGATTGGGGCCTGAACATATAGGAGGGTGAGAGGTGTGCAAGGAATAGAGTGAATTGGAACATGGTATACCGGGGTCAACACATTGTCTATGGACTGAACTAGGGCAAGTGAAGTGTCTGGGGTAAACCATAGAAAGGACTGTGGGGCCTGGATGTGGACAGAGCTGTGGTTTTGGAGAATTACAAATGACAGTTAAAGACTGAGTGTGAATGAATGTGGCCTTATTTGTGTTTTCCTGGTGCTACCTCACTGAAGCAAAGGGGGTAGCGATGCTATTTCCTGTAAGGTGGGGTAGAGACAGGAATGGATGAAGGCAAGCAAGTATGAATATGTCCATGTATACATGTGTAAATTATTCCCTGCTTGTTACAGAAGGTGACTAAGAGGGGCAGGAGTGGGTGATTGGAAATCCTCCATTTCTGTATTACTTTCCAAAAGAAGGAATAGAGGAAGGAATCAAGTGAGGAATTTTCCCCTAAAGGCTCTGTCATTTACTCTTGACACTACATTGTTTATGCAGGAAATGGTAAGCACGTATGAAAAAAATATATAAGTATATATATACCTTGCAGGCGCGGGAGACGGCGACAGAGCAAAATAAATAAATATATATATATATATATATATATATATATATATATATTCCAACCAGTCAACAATACAGTCACCCCCTTTTTTAATAAATTCCACTGCAATACCATCCAAACCTGCTGCCTTGCCGGCTTTCATCTTCCGCAAAGCTTTTACTACCTCTTCTCTGTTTACCAAATCATTTTCCCTAACCCTCTCACTTTGCACACCACCTCGACCCAAACACCCTATATCTGCCACTCTGTCATCAGACACATTCAACAAACCTTCAAAATACTCATTCCATCTCCTTCTCACATCACCACTACTTGTTATCACCTCCCCATTTACGCCCTTCACTGAAGTTCCCATTTGCTCCCTTGTCTTACGCACCCTATTTACCTCCTTCCAGAACATCTTTTTATTCTCCCTAAAATTTACTGATAGTCTCTCACCCCAACTCTCATTTGCCCTTTTTTTCACCTCTTGCACCTTTCTCTTGACCTCCTGTCTCTTTCTTTTATACTTCTCCCACTCAATTGCATTTTTTCCCTGCAAAAATCGTCCAAATGCCTCTCTCTTCTCTTTCACTAATACTCTTACTTCTTCATCCCACCACTCACTACCCTTTCTAAACAGCCCACCTCCCACTCTTCTCATGCCACAAGCATCTTTTGCGCAATCCATCACTGATTCCCTAAATACATCCCATTCCTCCCCCACTCCCCTTACTTCCATTGTTCTCACCTTTTTCCATTCTGAAAAATGTGTGGAAGTCGAGAACATTATCCCGGAAAGCAAAAATGGGTATGTTTGAAGGAATAGTAGTTCCAACAATGTTGTATGGTTGCGAGGCGTGGGCTATGGATAGAGTTGTGCGTAGGAGGATGGATGTGCTGGAAATGAGATGTTTGAGGACAATGTGTGGTGTGAGGTGGTTTGATCGAGTAAGTAACGTAAGGGTAAGAGAGATGTGTGGAAATAAAAAGAGCGTGGTTGAGAGAGCAGAAGAGGGTGTTTTGAAGTGGTTTGGGCACATGGAGAGAATGAGTGAGGAAAGATTGACCAAGAGGATATATGTGTCGGAGGTGGAGGGAACGAGGAGAAGAGGGAGACCAAATTGGAGGTGGAAAGATGGAGTGAAAAGGATTTTGTGTGATCGGGGCCTGAACATGCAGGAGGGTGAAAGGTATATATATATATATATATATATATTTCATACTATTCGCCATTTCCCGCGTCAGCGAGGTAGCGTTAAGAACAGAGGACTGGGCCTTAGAGGGAATATCCCCACCTGGCCCCCTTCTCTGTTCCTTCTTTTTCTTTCTTTCATACTATTCGCTGTTTCCCGAGTTAGCGAGGTAGCGTTAAGAACAGAGGACTGGGCCTTTGAGGGAACATCCTCATCTGGCCCCTTCTCTGTTCCTTCTTTTGGAAAAAAAAAAAAAAAAAAGAGAGGGGAGGATTTCCAGCCACCCGCTCCCTTCCCCTTTAGTCGCCTTCTACGACACGCAGGGAATACGTGGGAAGTATTCTTTCTCCCCTATCCCCAGGGATAATATATGTATATATATATATATATATATATATATATATATATATATATATATATATATATATATATATATATATATATATATATTTTTATATATATATATATATATATATATATATATATATATATATATATATATATATTATATATATATATATATATATATATATATATATATATATATATATATATATATATATATATATATATATATTTATATATATATATATATATATATATATATATATATATATATATATATATATATATATATATATATATATATATATATATATATATATATATATATATATATATATATATATATATATATATATATATATATTTATATATATATATATATATATATATATATATATATATATATATATATATATATATGTATGTATATGTATGTATATGTATGTATATGTATGTATATATATATATATATATATATATATATATATATATATATATCCCTGGGGATAGGGGAGAAAGAATACTTCCCACATATTCCCTGCGTGACGTAGAAGGCGACTAAAAGGGGAGGGAGTGGGGGGCTGGAAATCCTCCCCTCTCGTTTTTTTTTTGATTTTCCAAAAGAAGGAACAGAGAACGAGGCCAGGTGAGGATATTCCCTCAGAGGCCCAGTCCTCTGTTCTTAACGCTACCTTGCTAACGCGGGAAATGGCGAATAGTATGAAAGAAAGAAAGAAAGATATATGTGTAAATGTCTGTGTATGTGTGTGTATGTACATATATGTTGATACGTATATGCATGTATATGTGCTTGTATGGGCGTTTATGTATATATATGTGTATATAAAAGGCGGTAAACCATGGAAAGTTTTGTGGGGCCTGGATGTGGAAAGGGAGCTGTGGTTTCGGTGCATTACACATGACAGCAAGAGGCTGAGTGAGAACAAATGTGGCCTTTGTTGTCTTTTCCTAGTGCTACCTTAAGCATGAGCAGGGGGTGAAGGGTGCCATTTCATGTGTGGCACTGGTGGCGACAGAAATGGATGAAGGCAGCAAGTATGAATATGTACACGTGTGTATATGCATATGTCAGTGTATGTATATGTATGTATACATTGAAATGTATAGGTATGTATATGTGCTTGTGTGGACATTTACATACATACATGTGTATGTGGGTGGGTTGGGCCATTCTTTAATCCGTTTCCTTACGCTACCTCCCTAATGCGGGAGACAGCAACTAAGTATAATAAAAAAGATGTGTATAAGAGTGGATGGGCCATTCTTCGTCTGTTTCCTGGCGCTACCTCACTGATGTGGGAAACAGCAATTAAGTATAATAAAATAAAATAGATAAATATATGTATATATGTGTGTGTGCGTGTGAATGGATGGGCCATTCTTCCTCTCTTTTCTGGCGCTAACTCACCGATGCGGGATGTGGTGCTCAAGTATAATAGAAAAAACATATAATAATAATATGCACATCCTAGTCCTAGCCAGACACCCATTTTTTTCAACCAACCCTGACATAAAGATGAACAGCACAGTGGACCAACTACCTAAACCAGGGTTCGTACCTTTGCGCTCAGCCCTGGGTGACCTGTGAATTCATTGCATTCAGCAATTCTGCTATACCACAGAGGTCCATGCTTTAAACAGCACATTAATCATAGAAGACCTTGTGAATTCCTCACATCAAAAACTATTTTGCATAAAACTTTGTATGCAGAGTCTGTGATGCTAGTCTAGTCCACATCCATTTAGCCAATCATACTAAGTTCATAAGGCTGGACTACAAACACAAACAAACCAATGATTGAAAGTGCCTCTTCATTTGCAGCTGGGGGTTGAATATATTCACAACTGCTAGACCAAGTACATGATGCAGTCTTCACAAAATATTCAGGCCATTACCATTAAGATATGACTTTCATGCATCAAGTTTTATTTGTGAAACAAATTCTATTATTCCCTTAAGGTGGGGATATTGTATGTCTGGCAGCATGGTAGTCTTACGAGTCAGAAGACATGATTTTCTGCCTCAATCACCCCGTTGTGCATAGAATGAGGTAACTTTTATCCTGAGTCCTTGTGTTTAATGATATTACTCCCACTATATCACTCTATGAGATATTCATATGCCAGTATATAACAATAGGACCCAAGAAGATGTCCCAGGAAGAAAAGACATGTACTCTTGCATGGATGCACAATGGGACCTCAAGACATACTGCCAAGCCTGAGTTTGCTGTTTATATTTTTTTCTTCCTACTAACATCATTCCTTCCCAAATAGCTGGATCTGGTCAACCTTATTAAGACCAGTAATGCAACTTATTAACTTCATGAAGCATGATGTTAAAATCCTATCCATATTAAGTTACCAGTTGTCCTACTGGTTTTCCTAGGTCAACCAAACCCAGCTTTTCAGGAAAGATGACATTAGAATGAAGAAAAAACAATGTTGAACTCAGCCCTGCCAATGCATATCTCTCTTATAGGCTCATTTTCTTCCAATCAAGATTCTGAACCTTTTCTTCATGGAATACATCAACAGGATCCTTGGTTAGATGGAGGTAAAGAAAAAATATCATCTGCAACAGAAACAGAGAAAATATTACAAAACACAAGGACAGCAGGTAAAAATTGCATCCCTCCACTCTTAAAATCATAGGGTAATTGATCATTCTGTCTGACTTCTACATCTGAACCATGATGCCATACACACACAACATCCTAACCATAATTAAGTAATAAGACTTGACCAAATCAAACTTCATGCATGAAAGCTTTATTTCAAATGGTAACTGTCATATTCATTTTGAGGATGCTGCATATCTAAGGCCCCTGCACGCAACTGCTGGCTGCACTACAAACTCTAACAAACCCATCATTACTGTACGCTAAATAGCAATGGTACATATGGAGCTAAAGGCATCCTTCTGACCTATAAAAATACAATAAACACCTGAAGAACCAAAAAGAGATAGCCTACTGAACTAAGTGCATGTTATCAAATAGTTTGTCGACTCCCAGTCATATTCTAATCATTCAAAAAATTAATTCTTTAAACTTTCGCAACGATATGATAGGCACAATACTTAAACCTGCACAACTTTTGGAAGAAGTACTAATGCTACTTTTGGAAGGAGGTAAATAAAGTGCATAAGACATAAGAACAAATGGGAACATCAATGAAGGGGGCTAATGGTGAGGTAATAGCAGGTAGTGGTGATGTGAGGAGATGGAGTGAGTATTTTGAAGGTTTGTTGAATGTGTTAGATAACAAAGTGGCAGATATAGGGTGTATTGGTCGAGGTGGTGTGCGAAGTGAGAGGGTTTGGGAGAATGATTTCGTAAACAGAGAAGAGGTAGTGAAAGCCTTGTGGAAGATGAAAGCCGGCAAAGCAGCGGGTTTGGATGGTATTGCAGTCTTATCAAAAAGGGGGTGACTGTTGATGACTGGCTGATAAGGATATCTAATGTATGTATGGCTAATGGTGAGGTGCCTAAGGATTGGCAGAATGCATGTATTGTGCCACTGTACAAAGACAAAGGGGATAAAGGTGAGTGTTCAAATTACAGAGATATAGTTTGTTGAGTATTACTGGGAAATTATATGGGAGGGTATTGATTGAGAGGGTGAAGGCATGTACTGAGCATGAGACTAGGGAAGAGCAGTGTGGTTTCAGAAGTGGTAGAGAACATGTGGACCAGGGGTTTGCTGTGAAGAATGTATGTGAGAAATACTTAGAAAAGCAAATGGATTTGTATGTAGCATTTATGGATCTGGAGAAGGCATATGACAGAGTTGATAGAGATGCTCTGTGGAAGGTATTAAGAATATATGGTGCGGGAGGCAGGTTGCTAGAAGCAGTGAAAAGTTTTCATCGAGGATGTAAGGCATGTGTATGAGTAGGAAGAGAGGAAAGAGATTGGTTCTCAGTGAATGTCAGTTTGCGTCAGGGGCAAGTGATATCTCCATGGTTGTTTAATTTGTTTATGGATGGGGTTGTTAGGGAGGTGAATGCAAGAGTTTTGGAGAGGGGCAAGTATGCAGTCTGTTGTAGATGAGAGGGCTTGGGAAGCGAGTCAGTTGTTGTTCGCTGATGATACAGCGTTGGTGGCTGATTCAGGTGAGATACTGCAGAAGCTAGTGACTGAGTCTGGTAAAGTGTGTGAAAGAAGAAAGCTGAGAGTAAATGTGAATAAGAGCAAGGTTATTAGGTACAGTAGGGTAGAGGGACAAGTCAATTGAAAGGTAAGTTTGAATGGAGAAAAACTGGAGGAAGTGAAGTGTTTCAGATATCTGGGAGTGCATTTGGCAGCAGATGGAACTATGGAAGCGGAGATGAGTCAAAGAGTGGGGGAGGGGGCGAAAGTTCTGAGAGCGTTGAAAAATGTGTGGAAGGCGAGAACATTATCTTCGAAAGCAAAAATGGGTATGTCTGAAGGAATAATGGTTCCAACAATGTTATATGATTGTGAGGCGTGGGCTATAGATAGAGTTGTGCGGAGGAGTGGATGTGTTGGAAATGAGATGCTTGAAGACAATATGTGGTGTGAGGTGGTTTGATCGAGTAAGTAATGAAAGGGTAAAGGAGATGTGTGGTAATAAAAAGTGTGTGGTTGAGAGAGCAGAAGAAGGTGTGTTGAAATGGTTTGGTCACATGGAGAGAATGAGTGAGGAAAGATTGACAAAGAGGATATATGTGTCAGAGGTGGAGGGAACGAGGAGAAGTGGGAATCCAAACTGGAGGTGGAAGGATGGAGTGAAAAAGATTTTGAGCGATCGGGGCCTGAACATATAGGTGGGTGAAAGGTGTGCAAGGAATAGAGTGAACTGGAACGATGTGGTATACGGTCAATGTGCTGTCAATGGATTGAACCAGGGCATGTGAAGCATTTGGGGTAAACCATGAAATGTTTTGTGGGGCCTGGATGTGGAGAGGAAGCTGTGGTTTCGGTGCATTATACATGACAGAGACTGAGTGTGAACAAATGTGGCCTTTGTCGTCTTTTCCTAGCACTACCTCGCGCGCGTGCAAGGGGAGGGGGGTGTCATTTCATGTGTGGCAGGGTGGTGACAGAAATGAATAAAGGCAGCAAGTATGAATTATGTAAATGTGTATATATGTATATGCCTGTTTATGTATATGCATGTATACTTTGAAATATATAGGTTCCTATATGTGTGTGTGTGGACATGTATGTAAATACATGTGTATGTGGGTGGGCTGGGCCATTCTTTCGTCTGTTTCCTTGCACTACCTCGCTAACGCGGGAGACAGCGACAAAGTATAATGAAGAAAATATAAATTCTAATGCTGACTGAAATACCAAAATAATACAATAAAAAGTTTCTCTAATATACCTGACGTGATATTTGGTTCTGGTCTCTCCTCATCCTCATTACCAGTTTTGTCACCAGGTTCCTGATTTTCAAGGAATGACATGAAACTGTTCATATAACCAGGTTTGCTAGTTCCATTTGCCATACCTGAAATTAGGAAGTAACATATGAGGATTACATAGAGATACTATAAAGAAATTTTTTGCTTGAATACCAGCTTTATAGCTGTATTACAAGGATGTATCTATACAATTTTCCGTACGTAATATGATGAAAATTTCTATATAATCATGGGGGCATTTAATCAATCAAGCTGGAAAAAACAACAGAACTCAAGGAATAATTTTTTTTTAAAGATCTCACTAGAGAACAGGAACAGTGCAACCAGTAGAAGCAAAAATGTTACCACATATGCAAAACTCTACCATGAATGGCTAGCCATCCACTGAAAGAATTTCACTCAAAGATGTTCTAGAGCTGTTAACAAGTCATGCAGCCCTAGGTTCCATGTTTATGGGAGTGCAGCCCAAAGCTGTAGGAACCCCATTTTTATGGGGTTCTTGCAGCTTCGTGGCTCCTCACAAAAACAAGGTAAGGGGTCTCCTCTGGGGGGGAAGAAAGGTCCTTAGCAATGCTGCACTCCTTTCCATGCATTAACAATGACACAGACTCATCAAAGGTGACTTTCACTCATGGTTTTACCAATTACAGGCATAGTCCAGGCACAATGCTTAAGTGATGCATTCTGATGGAAGTATGTTCACACTTAGCTACTTCCAATTCATTTATTCTTTTATAATAAATCTTTGGGAAGTAGCCACCCAATTTCACCCCTTAAATTCAAGCTTGGATAATAATGTCTGCATTTGGGGAAACTATCAACCATCAGTGAACACTGTCTGACAAAAAACCATAAGAATTATTATATACCCCAAATATTAAATTTCTGAAAACTCCCAAAAAATGGATAGCTAACAATGATTGCCACATTCATAAACTGTCGCTGCTATTGTTACTCAATCTATCGACCTTTATGGACACAGAAAAGATGCAACTGGAAAAGTCAATATTGCTGTCATGTTACCAAGTTATTTCAAGTTATACTCTAAAAAAGCTATAAAAGATATGTATGGTAGTTTTTCCTGTTAGCTGAGATGAAACCAGCAACTGAGGCTCTAATCAAGGCCATCCCATTAATGGATTTGTATGCAGCATTTATGGATCTGGAGAGGGGAGTTGATAGAGATACTTTGTGGAAGGTATTAAGAATATATGGTGTGGGAGGTAAGTTGCTCAAAGCAGTGAAAAGTTTTTATCAAGGATGTAAAGCATGTGTATGAGAAGGAAGAGAGGAAAAAGATTGGTTCTCAGTGAATGTCGGTTTGCGGCAGGGGTGCTTGATGTCTCCATGGTTGTTTAATTTGTTTATGGATAGGGTTGTTAGGGAGGTGAATGCAAGAGTTTTGGAGAGAGGAGCAAGTATGCAGTCTGTCGGGGATGAGAGGGCTTGGGAAGCAAGTCAGTTGTTGTTCCCTGATGATACAGAGATGGTGGCTGATTCAGGTGAGAAACTGCAGAAGTTGGTGACTGAGTTTGGTAAAGTGTGTGAAAGAAGAAAGCTGAGAGTAAATGTGAAAAAGAGCAAGGATATTAGGTACAGTAAGGTTGAGGGACAAGTCAATTGGGAGGTAAGTTTGAATGGAAAAAAACTGGAGGAAGTGAAGCGTTTTAGATATCTGGGAGTGGATTTGGTAGCGGATAGAAACATGGAAACGGAAGTGAATCATAGGGTGGGGGAGGGGGCAAAAGTTCTAAGAGCGTTGGAAAATGTGTGAAAGTCAAGAACATTATCTGTGAAAGCAAAAACGAGTATGTTTGAAGGAATAGTGGTTCCAACAATGTTATCTGGTTGCAAGGCGTGGGCTACAGATAGAGTTGGGCGGAGGAGGGTGGATGTGCTGGAAATGAGATGTTTGAGGACAATATGTGGTGTGAGGTGGTTTGATCGAGTAAGTAATAATAGGGTAAGAGAGACGAGTGATAATAAAAAAAGACTGTGGTTGAAAGAGCAGAAGAGGGTGTTTTGAAATGGTTTGGTCACATGGAGGGAATGAGTGAGGAAAGATTGACAAAGAGGATAAATGTGTCAGATGTGGAGGGAATGAGGAGAAGTGGGAGACCAAATCGGAGGTGGAAAGATGGAGTGAAAAAGATTTTGAGTGATCGGGGCCTGAACATGCAGGAGGGTGAAAGGCGTGCAAGGAATAGAGTGAATTGGAACGATGTGGTATACCGGGGTTGATGTGCTGTCAATGGATTGAACCAGGGCACGTGAAGCGTCTGGGGTAAACCATGGAAAATTCTGTGGGGCCTGGATGTGGAAAGGGAGCTGTGGTTTCGGTGCATTATACAAGACAGCTAGAGACTGAGTGTGAATGAATGTGGCCTTTGTTGTCTTTTCCTAGCACTACCTCGCGCACATGCAGGGTGAGGGGGTTGTTATTTCATGTGGTGGGGTGGTGATGGGAATGAATAAAGGCAGACAGTATGAATTAGGTACATATGTATATATGTCTGTGTGTGTATGTATATGTATACGTTGAGATGTATCGGTATTTATATTTCCGTGAGTGGACGTGTAGGTTTATACATGTGTATGTGGGTGGGTTGGGCCATTCTTTCGTCTGTTTCCTTGCACTACCTTGCTAACGCAGGAGACAGGGCTCCCCTATCCCTGGGGATAGGGGAGAAAGAATACTTCCCACGCATCCTCACATGTCGTAGAAGGTGACTAAAGGGGACAGAAGTGGGGGCTGGAAACCCTCCCCTCCTTGTATTTTAACTTTCTAAAAGGGGAAACAGAAGGAGTCACACAGGGAATGCTCATCCTTCTCAAAGGCTCAGATTGGGGTGTGTAAATGTATGTGGATGTAACCAAGATGAGAAAAAATTAAAAAATATAAGTGAATATATAAATTAAGCTTGGTTGTACGTCTGCCAGTGCTAACAGCTGTGTGTGCAGGACGGTGATTGTCACACGATATTCCGACACTGTGAACATCACAGCATCTCTCTCAGTTACCATAAAGTTAGCACGTGTTATTCAAGTGAATCTTAAATCTTACGAATTTTCATGCTGGATTAAACCATTTTTGTATTAAACCCCAAAGACAACGAGCAAGAGTTAAAACCCATCACAAGTTGACAGAGCTGACAAGAAGCCATGGAAGATGCTCGATATGGAATTGAAAATGAAGGTAATCATCCAATATGAGAGAAGAAAAAAAGTTAAGGTGATTACACAAGATTTACAGCTGTCTCATTTGATGGTCTCCACAATTTCAATGGACAAAGTAAAAACACATTAAGTGGTGAAAGTTTCAGCAAGTATGGTCTACGATAATAACAAAACAATGACAAGGGCCCATCCACAAAATGAAAAAGTTGTTGATGCTGTGGATGGAAGATCAAATTCAAAAACATGTACAACTAAGCTTATTAAAAATTTAGGCAAAGGATAGAAGTCTTTTTGAGACTTTGAAAGAGTGAGCAGGTGAGGATTACATGGAGATCTTCACAACAAGTCATGGATGGTTCAATAAACTTTTTTTTTTTTTTTTTTTCCGGTCTCCCACGTTTGTAAGGTAGCGCAAGGAAACAGACGAAAGAAATGGCCCAACCCACCCCCATACACATGTATATACATACACATCCACACACGCAAATATACATACCTACACAGCTTTCCATGGTTTACCCCAGACGCTTCACATGCCCTGATTCAATCCACTGACAGCACGTCAACCCCGGTATACCACATCGATCCAATTCACTCTATTCCTTGCCCTCCTTTCACCCTCCTGCATGTTCAGGCCCCGATCACACAAAATCTTTTTCACTCCATCTTTCCACCTCCAATTTGGTCTCCCACTTCTCCTCGTTCCCTCCACCTCCGACACATATATCCTCTTGGTCAATCTTCCCTCACTCATTCTCTCTATGTGCCCAAACCATTTCAAAACACCCTCTTCTGCTCTCTCAACCACGCTCTTTTCATTTCCACACATCTCTCTTACCCTTACGTTACTAACTCGATCAAACCACCTCACACCACACATTGTCCTCAAACATCTCATTTCCAGCACATCCACCCTCCTGCGCACAACTCTATCCATAGCCCACGCCTCGCAACCATACAAAATTGTTGGAACCACTACTCCTTCAAACATACCCATTTTTGCTTTCCGAGATAATGTTCTCGACTTCCACACATTCTTCAAGGCTCCCAGGATTTTCGCCCCCTCCCCTACCCTATGATCCACTTCCGCTTCCATGGTTCCATCCGCTGCCAGATCCACTCCCAGATATCTAAAACACTTTACTTCCTCCAGTTTTTCTCCATTCAAACTTACCTCCCAATTGACTTGACCCTCAACCCTACTGTACCTAATAACTTAAAAGAAGACATAGCTCGCACAATGTTCAAGTCACAGGTGAAGCAGCAAGTGCTGACGAAGGAGCTGCCGAAAAGGTAAAAAATAAACAAAAACATTTTTTTTAAATGACTAATAGAGTGGTTAAAAAAATTTCAATTCATAAAACTAGTTGAAAAAAAATATCATGATGAAACTTGCATAATGCAACAAATATAACATGAAATATGAACTAAAGGATCTTAAATAAAAGGTTAAAAGAAACTAAAGATTCTTATGATAATAGTAGTTAATAAAAATCCAGATAATCATGATAGAAATTGAGTAGGATAAAAGAATGCTGTACAGGTATATGAATTCTACATGTCATGCTGACATACGTCTGACTTAAGTCCATTCCAAAATCTGACCAGTCAGTTAGAACAAAACACAGAAGTATGTGTTCTGTTTAGCAGGGTTGAGGGAGAGGTCACTGAGGTGTGAGGAAGTCAAGTGAGTCATTAAGTGGGTGAGGGGGAGCACTGCAGAATGTGTGGAAAGAGATCATTATCTGGGAGGGCAAAAATGGCTATGTTTGAAGGTATACTAGTACTAACAATATTATTTGGATGCAGTGAAACTTGCTTCCTCTTCACACCACTATCTTTAGAAGCCTAGGTTGGCTATCTTTGTTCACTTTATGTAATAATAACGAAAAAAAAAAGACTAAAAGTAAAACATGTGCAATATCAACAATGTTGTAGCTTAGGTCTGAGGAGGAGGCTATCAGTCCACTTAAGCACGAAATGTTGGACAGAGTCCCTTTCAATAAGGAATACTTTCTCCAAACTGCCTGACAGAGTCTGTTTCCAAAGTCCACTGAATTCAAGATTTCACCAATATTTTTTCCATAACTCTTGAATACAACGATGTTTGAATATTTCTTTATAAGCAGCAGCCACCAAGAAGCCTCAGACAATGTTTTCAAGAGCAAGTTCCACTTATATCCATTTTGCCATGTCACAACTTGCAACCATGGAACAGAAGACCCTGACTTATGGCATTCTTAAACCTGCAAACTGCTTCAACTGTAAGAGGATGTTATATGAAATTTTCATAAGTTTTGTGGATTTTACATGTGTTACACACCATTTTGTGTTCACCCATCATCATCCACAGTCTTCATAACCCTCACCACTATCACCTTATTTAAGTACTTCACATTTATGAAAAAATATAATGCTCTAATTCATACTCTGTTTCTCATTCTATTCTCTAAATGCTACACTACCAAACCTAAACAAGTTCAATTAATATCCAAAGTTATTATATCAGTGAAGCTAAATTGATACATTTCCCCATTTCCTTCTATCATGGTAAGATTATTTGGTACTGTTCAAATTCAAACTTTTTAGGGCCGTTATTCTATTTCACAAGTAAACTCTCATTTAATTAACCTAGTCTCTATCAACCCTTTGGCTGTGTTCCTGATTCCACAGGTGGTTCCCAGATATGTTATTTTGCCAATTGTTATTTCATTTTTTACTACTTTTCTATAACAAAACCGTGAAATTTCCAAATGTGACCCTAAAATCCCCTGAAAATTATATGCAAGCCATGCACCAAACAAATGCATGGTAAAGTAAATTCTGAATCAGCTTCATCATAATACACCAGGAAAAGCACAACCAAACCCGTGTTAGATTTGGTTACATTTGTTTCAAAACAAAATTCCAGCTTTTGGATGATATTCATTGCACTCTTATGGATTAATAGCCTTCCTCTATAAATAATCATTTGAGTGGCTTTTTCATTAGCACTAATATATATTTTGATATCAAATTACTCAACAGTTCAGAAGAATAAGAAAGGGGAGGGATTACATGATTACATAAGGAAATAATGCAAATGAGTGGGAGATGTATAAAAGAAAGAGGCAGGAGGTCAAGAGAAAGGTGCAAGAGGTGAAAAAGAGGGCAAAAGAGAGTTGGGGTGAGAGAGTATCATTAAATTTTAGGGAGAATAAAAAGATGTTTTGGATGGAGGTAAATAAAGTGCGTAAGACAAGGGAACAAATGGGAACTTCAGTGAAGGGGGCTAATGGGGAGGCGATAACAAGAAGTGGTGATGTGAGGAGATGGAGTGAGTATTTTGAAGGTTTGTTGAATGTGTTTGATGATAGAGAGACAGATATAGGGTGTTTTGGTCAAGGTGGTGTGCAAAGTGAGAGGGTTGGGGAAAATTATTTGGCAAACAGAGAAGAGGTAGTAAAAGCTTTGCGGAAGATGAAAGCCGGCAAGGCAGCGGGTTTGGATGGAATTCCAGTGGAGTTTATCGAAAAAGGGGTGACTGTGTTGTTGACTGGTTGGTAAGGTTATTTAATGTATGTATGATTCATGGTGAGGTGCCTGAGGATTGGCGGAATGCTTGCATAGTGCCATTGTACAAAGGCAAAGGGGATTAGAGTGAGTGCTCAAATTACAGAGGAATAAGTTTGTTGAGGATTCTTGGGAAATTATATGGGAGGGTAATGATTGAGAGGGTGAAGGCATGTACAGAGCATCAGATTGGGGAAGAGCAGTGTGGTTTCAGAAGTGGTAGAGGATGTGTGGATCAGGTGTTTGCTTTGAAGAATGTATGTGAGAAATACTTAGAAAAGAAAATGGATTTGTATGTAGCACTTATAGATCTAGAGAAGGTATATGATAAGAGTTGATAGAGATGAAGGTATATGATAAGAGTTGATAGAGATGCTCTGTGGAAGGTATTAAGAATATATGTGTAGGAGGCAAGTTGTTAGAAGCAGTGAAAAGTTTTTATCGAGGATGTAAGGCATGTGTACGTGTAGGAAGAGAGGAAAGTGATTGGCTCTCAGTGAATGTAGGTTTGCGGCAGGGGCGTGCGATGTCTCCATGGTTGTTTAATTTGTTTATGGATGGGGTTGTTTGGGAGGTGAACGCAAGAGTTTTGGAAAGAGGGGCAACTATGCAGTCTGTTGTGGATGAGAGAGCTTGGGAAGTGAGTCACTTGTTGTTCACTGATGATACAGAGATGGTGGCTGATTCATGTGAGAAACTGCAGAAGCTGGTGACTGAGTTTGGTAAAGTGTGTGAAAGAAGAAAGTTGAGAGTAAATGTGAATAAGAGTAAGGTTATTAGGTACAGTATGGTTGAGGGTCAAGTTAATTGGGAGGTAAGTCTGAATGGAGAAAAACTGGAGGAAGTGAAGTGTTTTAGATATCTGGGAGTGGATTTGGCAGCGGACAGAACCATGGAAGCAGAAGCGAATCATAGGGTGGGGGAGGGGGTGAAAATTCTGGGAGCCTTGAAGAATGTGTGAAGTCGAGAACATTATCTCGGAAAGCAAAAATGGGTATGTTTGAAGGAATAATGGTTCCAACAATGTTGTATGGTTGCGAGGCGTGGGCTATGGATAGAGTTGTGTGCAGGAGGGTGGATGTGCTGGAAATGAGATGTTTGAGGACAATATGTGGTGTGAGGTGGTTTGATCGAGTAAGTAATAGGGTAAGAGAGATGTGTGGTAATAACAAGAGTGTGGTTGAGAGAGCAGAAGAGGGTGTTTTAAAATGGTTTGGTCACATGGAGAGAATGAGTGAGGAAAGACTGACCAAGAGGATATATGTGTCAGAGGTGGAGGGAACGAGGAGAAGTGGGAGTGAAAAAGATTTTGAGTGATCGGGGCCTGAACATGCAGGAGGGTGAAAGGCGAGCAAGGAATAGAGTGAATTGGAGTGATGTGGTATACCGGGGTCAACATGCTGTTAATGGCTTGAACCAGGGCATGTGAAGCGTCTGGAGTAAACCATGGAAAGTTCTGTGGGGCCTGGATGTGGAAAGGGAGCTGTGGTTTTGGTGCATTATTACATGACAGCTAGAGACTGAGTGTGAACGAATGGGGCCTTTGTTGTCTTTCCCTAGCGCTACCTCGCACACATGAGGGGGGAGGGGGTTGTTATTCCATGTGTGGCAAGGTGGCGATGGGAATGAATAAAGGCAGACAGTATGAATTATGTACATGTGTATATACGTATATGTCTGTGTGTGTATATATATGTATACACTGAGATGTATAGGTACGTATATATGCGTGTGTGGACGTGTATGTATATACATGTGTATGTGAGTGGGTTGGGCCATTCTTTCGTCTGTTTCCTTGTGCTACCTCACTAATGCGGGAGACAGCGACAAAGCAAAATAAAATAAATAAATATAACAACGTGTATTATAAAGTATATATCCCAAGGGATACTGGGGAAAGAATACTGCCCACATAATCCCTGCATGTCTTAGAAGGCAACTAAGAGGGGTTGGAGCATCGGAGCTGAAAATCCTCCACCCCTGTATCACTTTCCTAAAGAAGGAACAGAGAGAGGAGCTAAATGACAATTTTTCCTCTAAGGATCTGTTATCTTTCTTCAGGATACCTTGCTCAAGCAGGAAATTGCAAATATGTATGAAAAAACTATAACAATAATACTTAAAGTACTAAAAACATAACTTAAAACCTGGATCAATACACATCACCTATGCAGTATATTATTGGCTAGATTCCCTCATTTTGAATAACACATACCAATGATTTCATAGTCGGTGCTGGTACCAATCGCAACATGTTTTACATACTAAACACTGGGACAGACTATATAACCAGCCTTTTAGGAGGTCCTGCCATGTCTTCAAATTGAATTGGGTCCTTTTCAGATCAACTGTAGAACACTTTTTTTTTCTGCCATTTCCTTTTACAAAGATGAATTAACTAATTCTTTCTACAGGATTGGAATGATACTCTTAGATGCCTTATGTAAAAACCGCACTCTATATCAACTCTACAGGAGGGCAAGAAATCCAATGGAATCACTTTCTCAAAATCCTTCAACTAGAACTTATATCTATTATCTGATAAAATACAGCAAATATAAATCAATCATACCACAGAAAATACTTTGGGACTTCTATTCAATGAACTCTTTATGCTCAGTAATGGAGTTACACTGGGAAAACATGATACAGAGTATTTCAATTCATCCCACAGAAACAAATACTGTGTGTGGAGAGTTATGATGATCTGGGAAAATGACAATAAATGCAAGGGAAACAATTCTAGAAATCAGCAAAACCGACTTTAACCTTAACTTACAACATAAACCTATGACAATTTCCCATTATGCGAAATTTTAAATATGACAGATTCAGTTGCTGGATAGTTTGTTCATCCCATTAAACTTACTCCAACTGCAATCAGATTATATGACAGATGAAAGATGAAGACAATGGATCTGATATATTTTGACTTAAATAACATAGGTAAATCTCACCCTAGTTCACTGCATGAGGTTTTTAGAGGTTCTGTTAATTCATTGTAGTGTTTCCCATGCTTTTACTTTGTAATTTCCTGAGCATAGCCCTTACAACACCTCGTCTATTATTCATGAAGAAAAACAATGCTACAAATCATGCTATGCTGTCTGTCATTTCAAAGAGGTATAAAGGGTCTAATGATGTTTCATCCTACACCATAGTTTTTTGGAGCTTCCAAACTAGAAAATTACCAGGAGATGGATATATAAATATCTCTCTCTCTCTCTCTCTCTCTCTCTCTCTCTCTCTCTCTCTATATATATATATATATATATATATATATATATATATATATATATATAAACAGATTAACTAACAATAATCTTATTTCTTACTAGTATACAACTGTACCCTATGATCAACTGTAACTTTCCTCCACATACTAACACATACTCGGTAATAACATAGTACCCACTGGTTACATATCGATTTTCGAAGTGTAATAGCTGAAGAAAAAAAATCCTAGAAATGATATGTCCGAATATAAGGCACGTTCTTACTGAATCCTAGTTCCAATTAAGTACAAATATTTGTCACTTTTAAAGTTATCTGTTCAGTCTGATTCTAAGACTCAAATTTCTCTGCTTTAATAGATACGTGATAATATCTTGGCCTATCAAATTCGATCTGCGCTTCTTTTAATGTATTCAAAAACATGGGGAAGCCGCAAATAGAAGACAAAACAATATACAGAGCAGTCAATGTTCTATGTCAATGTCTCTCTACAGATCAAATCCTGCTTATCCACAGCAGCCACAATCATTCAACTTAAGCAATGCAAACTGTGTACAAAGGAAAAGATAATAATAACGCTGAAAGGTTACATGAAGAGATGAAGTGAGCAAGACGTAAGAAGTCCAACCCCTGCACGACCATACACGTCCACACGCCATTAAACAATAGAACTACAAAAGAATACTACAGTACTTCAGGCCCTTGACCACAAAGGGTAGGCTGAAAGAAGAGTGTGAAAGCTAAAAAGGCAGAAACCATGGAGGGATAGCAGGAAGAGACTGAAGCGGCAAATATTGCGCCAACCCGCCACTGGGACAACACACGCCAGGACAACACCAAGGGAAGTCCCGCTGCTTCTTACACCACTCCAACACACTCCATGGCTCCACCACAGTCGTCGATACCTCTAACATGCACTGGTATGGTAGAATCTTCAAGTGACGACATTAAAATCTTCACAAAGACATTATGAAAGGTCTAGCCCAGACTTCAAGGCCTGAGTGATGGGACATAATCGCAACAAACAAACACTTGCTTCTAACACAGCATAACACGCACGTTCCTCGCCGTTACAAGCCGTTGGATCGGTCTTCCAGTCACGTGGTAAGGTTATCTTGCGACCACGATATATTTCACATGAGTTTGTAATGCCATAACGAACAGTGAGCAGAGAATGGAGATACGTACCGCTGCTCATCGACGCCATTTTCAAGTTTAGTTTACAGCGCGCAGGGCCATCTAGCGGAGGCAGCGAGAACCTTGCCCCCCGCCATGTTCAAACCTCCTCCACACGCTAACCTCTCCTGACCTCGCTACGTATTTAAGGCCCACAGTAATACTTAGTCGATAGTCATATGTTATGTCATTATTTAAACAAATCTAATTAAAAACAGTCATCAAATTTTAGATATCATTTTCAGTTTCATGCTTATCATATCATATGACCAGTTTTGATGTACAAAAAGCTGTATTTTTTCAAGTGATGGCTTCATTGTGTGCATGAGAATTCTTCATAATATTTTGTACAAAATAAGATAAATGAATAAGTTTCTGCTCTAAAGATATCTCAAACAGAGCCAACGAAACTTTAATAAATCTTGGGGTTTACAGATTCATGTTTCGTTATGTCGCCCCTTTTTGATGAGCAAGCAAAAAACCCTGTATTATCGAGGCAAAATATTTACTGCATTCTAATCTGTCATTAATACCTCAGTACATATAGCAATAATATGACCATTACCAAAAGGGTTAGGGAAAAATAAAGAAAGAAAATTATAGTAGTAAAATACCGATTTCCCTTCCTCCTATACAGTTTTAGCAGATAAAATGACATCATAATAATAGACCATTCTACTTACATATGTTATGGTTTCTTAATTTCTGCAAATGATATATAAAAGGTTTAAAGCCATTTTCTTAATGCGAGTTAATCAGGATGCACACAAATGACTTATTCAGAAACTGGGAAGTTCTTCAGCTCATTTTTAGTTGTCAATTTTCTTTCCTCTGACAGCATTAAACCATACTAATGTGATATGAATTCTCAGTATATCAAATCAAATCAGTTTGCTAATTGTTTTCATCACACCCATGTCACGGGAAAATATATCAATATGAAAATACTTTTTTCTGTGAAAATGTCCAGAAGTCTAGGTTGATTGTGAGACTGGGTGAATGAGACACAACCAGTCAAGGGTTACAAGTCTCACGGCAAGTGTTCACTTTACAAGTAACGTTCCGTAAGATTCAAATTGCTTATGTATAATCAAGTTTCAGGAAATACCTGGTTCAATTCCTGTTCAATTCCGGCCCACATATTCAAACTTCTTTGCTCCCTTGTCCATGACAGTAGCGAACGTACGGGATGACACACCCCGTAGCTGGCCCCACGCCTCGACCTGACGCCGTTGACAAGGGTTTGGGTGCTAGAGGACTGGTCAACATCTGCGTCAAAAACATAATTGCTAGGACAATTAACACGGTCAGGGAAGTGAGATCCGAGCCGATAGCAACCACACCCTACAAAGGCACAGATACACACCATACACATATACGAACATGTGGACACACACACACACACACACGTGTTCGTAACAATATATATACACACACAGACATATACATATATACACATGTACATAATTCATACTGTCTGCCTTTATTCATTCCCATCGCCACCTTGCCACACATTGAATAACAACTCCCTTCCCCCTCATGTGTGAGAGGTAGCGCTAGGAAAAGACAACAAAGGTCCCATTCGTTCACACTCAGTCTCCAGCTGTCATGTAATAATGCGCCGAAACCACAGCTCCCATTCCACATCCAGGCCCCACACAACTTTCCATGGTTTACCCCAGACGCTTCACATGCCCTAGTTCAATTCATTGACAGCACGTCGACCCCGGTATACCACATCGTTCCAATTCACTCTATTCCTTGCACGCCTTTTACCCTCCTGCATGTTCAGGCCCCGATCACTCAAAATCTTTTTCACCCCATCTTTCCACCTCCAATTTGGTCTCCCACTTCTCCTCGTTCCCTCCACCTCTGACACATATATCCTCTTGGTCAATCTTTCCTCACTCATTCTCTCCATGTGACCAAACCATTTTAAAACACCCTCTTCTGCTCTCTCAACCACACTCTTTTTATTACCACACATCTCTCTTACCCTTACATTACTTACTCGATCAAACCACCTCACACCACATATTGTCCTCAAGCATCTCATTTCCAGCACATCCACCCTCCTGCGCACAACTCTATCCATAGCCCACGCCTCGCAGCCATACAACATTGTTGGAACCATTATTCCTTCAAACATACCCATTTTTGCATTTCGAGATAATGTTCTCGACTTCCATACATTCTTCAAGGCTCCCAGAATTTTCACCCCCTCCCCCACCCTATGATTCACTGCCGCTTCCATGGTTCCATCCGCTGCCAAATCCACTCCCAGATATCTAAAACATTTCACTTCCTCCAGTTTTTCTCCATTCAAACTTACCTCCCAATTGATTTGACCCTCACCCCTACTGTACCTAATAACCTTGCCCTTATTCACACTTACTCTCAACTTTCTTCTTTCACACACTTTACCAAACTCAGTCACCAGCTTCTGCAGTTTCTTACATGAATCAGCCAGCAGCGCTGTATCATCAGCGAACAACAACTGACTCACTTCCCAAGCTCTCTCATCCATCTGTTGTAATCTCTATATCTAACTTTATACCTATACATCACTAGAGTGAAAAAAGGTTGGGCTAGATCCATTTTAGACAGGATATACATAGATGACGATTACAGATCTCGAGAACAATTTACACACAATTACACCTATGAAAATATTCCACCACACATAAAGTCTAAAGATGGACAAAAGTACAATTTTCAAATGAGGATATCATTACGGAGGTGATTTGGCCATGGATGGATTCGCTCATGTGACAACTTGTAAGGATGAAGAGACTGCGATCCCTGCATCCTCCACCAGCGGGTTGAGCATCTGGGTGTGGCAGGAGACATTAGTCAAATAGGTTGGTGCTCGGATCCCAGGGCTCCGGATTTTGGTAAATTTTGACATGTTGCTTTAACCTTCAGTAATATCGTCTCAGAATTTAGGTTAGAAACTTCCGGAGTGTATGTAGTACTCTTGGTGTAGTGGGAAGGTACTGGTGTAGTGGTACTACTGGTGCAGTGAGGTGATACTGGTGTAGTGGTACTCCTAGTGTTGTGGGGAGGTACCGTTGTAGTGGTACTCCTGGTGTGGTGGGGAGGTACTGGTATAGTGGTCTAACTGATGTAGTGGGCAGGTACTGGTATAGTGAGGTGGTACTGGTGTAGTGGTATTACTGGTGTAGTAAGATGGTACTGGTGTAGCGGCACTACTAGTGTAGCGACTTGGAGGGCGGCGATGTGTTCAAATCCTCGGGGTAGAAGCCGCTCCACTCTCACCTAACCACAAGTTTATGGTTCTTACTACAATGTAGGACTCCTGACCCACCTCCTACCCCTCTGACAGGACCCACTAGTTCCATTTCCTGTCATCCTTCTTGTCCTGGGAACTCTTACAAGTGTAGGAGAAACAGTAACTTAGCGAGACAGCTATGCTGAGATCAACAAAGAAACGTAGTGTAGCGCCATGCTCTAAGCTGAGAGACCGGATTCCATGTCGTATGTTAGCTTTGGTGTCATCAGGTTTTATGAACCGTTTTAAACCAGGTTTACGTATGCGTTTAGTGTCACATCTCGATTGTTTTTTAACGCAGCACTTATAGGTTAATGTCATGTGAAGTGGTTATCTATGGATACACTATATCAGTCGTGATATCTACGACCGACAAGATAATGGATTTGTTATCGCACTTTTTAATCTCTAAATCACTGGGAGTGACCTTGCAAAGACATTTCTGTATCACTGCGACATCTTCTCTTACTGAAAATAACAGCTAAAAACTAATGAAGTATAACCGCTGAAGAACTACTGGAGTATAACATAGCTGAAGAAATGCTGAGGGATGACATAGGTGTACAACTACTGGAGGATAAAACAGATAAAAAACTATTGATGTGCAAGAGAACTGAAGAAATGTTGAAGTATAAAACAGAGGTGGAGAACTACTGGACTCGTTAGTCGACAAGTTAAACACAGCTAGGAAGTTAAACACAGCTAGGAAGTTAAACACAGCTAGGAAGTTAAAAAGCAGCTAGGAAGTTAGCCTAATGAGCTTTCTCAGAGACTACTCAAACACGGGCGAGATATCACTAGTCTTCCTATGAGACTTCTGAATGTAGATAAGCAGTACCTCCTGATGGAGCGCTTACCACTGCCGGCCAGGACGCCACTGACCTCAATTATAAACTATACGATTAATTTTTGAGTCCCTGACGTGTTGCCCCAGATGAATGTTTGCCCCTAACGTGTTCCATCTCAGGTAACTTTTGTCCCACGAACCTTATCATTATCAGTACATCCCCCTCCACCCACCCAAGCTACTGTCCTGCACTCATGAATATTTCCAGTACATTCCCCCACCCTCACCCATGCCCTCATGAACATATCTGCCATACACTGTCTACATTTATCATATTCATCCTCCTGGAATAGTTCACCAAACTTTGATATATCTCATCCTCCAAAATATTTTCACCGCCATTCAAACTCCCATAAAAATGTCACCCCTATCCTTTTATCCTCTTAGGAACATATTACTCCCTTCTACGAAATTCCCTTTAACGATTTTCTCGTCCCTTGGGGAATGGGAAAAAAAAACTTCACTGGCATCCCTTATCTTCATCAGGCGTCCCTAGTATTTTGACAGCATATGACGGAAGGGTTAAGCTCAAACACATTTATCAAATCAATGTTTTGGGCCATCGAACCATAGACACCTGCCACGCCATATTGATGGTCTCTGTTCCCGAACCAAGCAAATCCCATGGTTATCCACACAGCTCTCGTTTACCGCAATATAGTTAGATAAGTATTTATGCATCAACTGGAAGACTCATGCAGACTTTAGGAGAGTTCCCTATCACTAAATCAGACTGTGTCGTAAAGGTACGATTCACATGTTGCAAATGTTTCTCGAGAAGCGACATGGAAGGTGTACCAGTCCTCCACGGAAGGTGTACCAGTCCTCCACGGAAGGTGTACCAGTCCTCCACAGAAGGTGTACCAGTCCTCTAAACTGAACTGTTTGCTATTGTCATTGTTCTTAGATTTGTTCATGTTTTCAAGAAAGACAGCCTAACTGTCGTGACTCTTTCCTTATTGAATAAGCTAACCTAACCTTCAGCAACAGTATAAGCTTGTGTCTAAAGCTCGACGTAGGTATAACAAAACTCTCCATGTTCGATTTGGAGTCCAATCTCCCTGGATTCCTTCACGTATTAGGCTTAGAATGCATGGCAGGACTAATGAACTGACAGAGGCTTGTGCCTCGAGAGATTCTTTTTCCTTCCCTCTTGACCATTTTCAACAATTTCATGTGTCTCCTCGAGTGAGGAAACCAGCATGTTGCAATATATTCCAGCTTAGTATGAACAGTTGTCGTGTGCACTATCTAAAACATGTACTTGAAGGAGATTGTGACACTGACTGAAGTTTAGTTTATTTCCCTCACGATCCTTGCTATATGATGCTCTGGTTACAAGTTGAGCGTCATGTCAGCTAGCAGGACCCTCTCACTGTGCGATTAATTTATTTTCTTCAGGCCTTGGTTTTCGCCTCGTTTGTTTGAGCTTCATCCCATCTACATGACTTTCCATTCTTCACGGTGTGACATCATCAGCCAGCCATGTATGTCACCATAAGTGCACCATGTCTACATCCCTTTTGCAATATCTTACTGTCGGTTGCTCGTCACTTTCATAATTCTGGCATCATTCAGGTGTGATTTGTATGATAAATCAGAGAAAATATATTATTGAATTTATCATTCCACTCATATGTTGCTGTGAAGACCTTGGATATGTTTAATAATTTGTGCTCGTTATCTTCTGGTTTGGGTCGTGTTCATGGTAGTTCTCGTAAATTTTGCCATTTGGCTGCCGTACCCATAACTCGGACCCAGACCCGTAAGATTTGTGGATAGGAACGCTAACCACAACATTAGAGAGGATTTCTTTTAAATGACCTATTTATGATATAATGGAAGGAGTTTATACTCATGGGGCCCGCCCATCTCTTGAGCTTATTTACTGTCATATAACTTTTCAAGCTTCTGTATACTGTCTGTCTGCATTCACAGCTTCATCACTTATCTTATTCCAATTATCCACAGTCCTGACGCTATCTATATAAGTGCTTCTCTAAATGTTTCCTGACAAGTTTCTTGCTGTGACATCTGCTTGCTCTTTTTCTGTAACTTTCAACAAACAGTTCACTGTCGACATTACCAGGACGATTCAGAGACTACAAACTCTTTCATGCTGAACAACTTAAAGCCTTTAACCTTTACTTGTAAATCAGCACTTATTTCAGGTACCATTTTTGTAGCTGTACTCTGGACATTTTCCCATTAGTTTCCTCTGTAAGTGAGACGACGAGACTTCAAATACATATGTGAAACAAATTTGTGGAGCACAAGGAAGGAAGTTTCCGCACACGAAATCCCGTCACTTATACATTTAACTATTAATCATTTCAGAATCAACTAATCACCAAGTACGTAATGTATAAACAGTATGTACGCTGTAGAACTTCTTGTATATCTGCCAATGTTTCTCGATGTACCTCAGTCATGTGGTCGTGGAAGGCATGGAAGTATCCCGCCTTACCTCGATCTTAAGATCTTTTATAATTAAACTTGTAACTATGATGACCTCCCACTTCTGTATTATCTAATTACCTCCCACTTCTGTATTATCTAATTACCTCCCACTTCTGTATCATATGTCATTTATATCATTTCATATCATATGTGTAAATAGATAAATAAAGGACTATCAAATTTAAGCAGCTATTCAGCTAAAGATACACATTTGAGGTATAACAGATATTACAGAAATGGGAGGCCATATTAGTAACCAGTAAACTAATTATGAGTGAGAGTAACATCAAGAGGGTCGGATATTTCCACGCTTTCGGTAAGTCTGTGAGTGAGGCCAGTGCATCTAGATGGTCAGGGTGGCAGATTGACAGAAATGCTTAGAGTAAACACTATGTTTTATACATTATACGCTTGGGTAAACATCAGGTTATGAATAGTTTTAGTAATACAGTGCTTAGCATACAACATAGCGTCGTCAATAAGAGAAAACTGAGCTGTTTACTTGCTTAGCTACGCACTTTTCCCGGGGTAAATGTTTGTGATGCGCACAATGATATGTATAGGACTATTCCTGTCTTTCTGTACAAGCTATGATTGGTACAAGTCGACTCTGGTGACGAACGGCCTGTGGAGGTGGAAGTCTCTGGGAGGAGTGGTCAGCAGTCTATTGTCACACTGCATGTAAACTGCCGGTGGTGGGCGGACAGTGTGTGTGTGTGTGTGTGTGTGTGTGTGTGATTACTAATAGTGTGTTACAACTTAGTATAACACTACTAATGTTGCTCCTTCGCTCAAACTTGTATGTGCCATGTATTTCCTAAGTGCGTATTTACGCACACACCCATTCGTCTACCAGCTCCGAGAGAGGGAGGAATACCTGGGTTGGTTGTGGGCCGACAGCCACTCCCGGGATTTGAACCCGTGTGTGTGCCAACAGGTGTGCTCACAACACACCGCTGCCGCTCCTCCAGTAAGTGAGCGGCCGCTCGTAACTGTGCCAGCAGACCCCGGCAGCCTCGCGTCACACCTCGCCTCGCCCTTTTTCTTTTCCCAAGCCAGCGAGACCCTTCGCTCCCCCACCTCCCGCCACCATCCTGCCCGACCTCTGGTACCCTCCCTCTCTCCAAGACCCCCTACCAAGGCCCCTCCCCACGCCCTCCCACTCCTCGCCACCCACCCTCGGCAAGCAATCCACCGTCTTTTTTATAGTGAGTGTTATTGGTTGTAGAGACGTAGGGTAAGGTGGAGAGACAAAAGACAGTTAGAGAGTATAGACATATGGTGCACATTATGCATGGTATGCATGGTGCACGTTATGCATGGTGTTCGTTATGCATGGTGCATGGTTATTGAAGTGGGTTAACGATTTGTTTATTGATTTTTGCCACAAGATGTGTGAGTACACTGCTACTGGTGCTGCGGGGGATGATGTAGTAGATACAGAGTACACAAAAGGTCCTCCTGGAGACTAGGTCTCAACGACTGAGGAACATTGCAAGATACATAGTAAGTGTTGATCATCACAGTGGAATATTGGACGAATGATTTATAGAATTACATAGTGATCTATTTACAACAGAAAGCAATAAAGATTTGATAAATAAACTATTTACAATAAGCAAAGTTAGGATGTTTCTCAAGTATGAGGAAAAACAGTTATAGGAACAATGCTGATAGATATATTGTAATATTCGGTGGGAGTCATCTCTAAGAAATATGTATTCTTGGCGCCTATCTTTATATCTGAGGCATACTGTGTGTGTGTGTGTGTGTGTGTGTGTGTGTGTGTGTGTGTGTGTGTGTGTGTTAAAGCTTCACGAACTTGTTGTTTGTTGGTTTTACGGCCAGCGACCTATGAGGAAGGTCATTAGGCCTGCAACTCTATTTAATATGTGTTTGATATAATCATCCCTAAATACATATCCTAAAAAAGGAAAAAGAAAAACCCAGCCTGGTGGGGATAGCATTCAACATCCACTTAGAAATCCCGTTAAGCTAACACCTCGATTTGTTACAGGTGTCTTTATACAGTGTGCATGACTCGCCCACTGTGAGGGTAAGGAGCTAATAATGTGTCTACAAGAGACACTGACAAATTCGGTTCCAATTGATTGACTCAACACTGTTGTAGGAAACGCGACCACGGACGGACTGACCTGACGTGGAGGACGTGGGGCCTCTGCTTGGCCAGACACTCTTACGCCCAGAGACCCTGGCTGCCGTCCAGCTACTAAAAACCCAGCTAAGACCATGTGTTACACACTCAAGTGAACTTTCAGCACCAGAGAACAAGGAACCCCGTGCAATTGAGAATTACGATGTTTATTTGCTATTAGACTATCAGTAAATTTTAGGGAGAATAAAAAGATGTTCTGGAAGGAGGTAAATAGGGTGCGTAAGACAAGGGAGCAAATGGGAACTTCAGTGAAGGGCGTAAATGGGGAGGTGATAACAAGTAGTGGTGATGTGAGAAGGAGATGGAATGAGTATTTTGAAGGTTTGTTGAATGTGTCTGATGACAGAGTGGCAGATATAGGGTGTTTGGGTCGAGGTGGTGTGCAAAGTGAGAGGGTTAGGGAAAATGATTTGGTAAACAGAGAAGAGGTAGTAAAAGCTTTGCGGGAGATGAAAGCCGGCAAGGCAGCAGGTTTGGATGGTATTGCAGTGGAATTTGTTAAAAAAGGGGGTGACTGTATTGTTGACTGGTTGGTAAGGTTATTTAATGTATGTATGACTCATGGTGAGGTGCCTGAGGATTGGCGGAATGCGTGCATAGTGCCATTGTACAAAGCAAAGGGGATAAGAGTGAGTGCTCAAATTACAGAGGTATAAGTTTGTTGAGTATTCCTGGTAAATTATATGGGAGGGTATTGATTGAGAGGGTGAAGGCATGTACAGAGCATCAGATTGGGGAAGAGCAGTGTGGTTTCAGAAGTGGTAGAGGATGTGTGGATCAGGTGTTTGCTTTGAAGAATGTATGTGAGAAATACTTAGAAAAGCAAATGGATTTGTATGTAGCATTATGGATCTGGAGAAGCATATGATAGAGTTGATAGAGATGCTCTGTGGAAGGTATTAAGAATATATGGTGTGGGAGGCAAGTTGTTAGAAGCAGTGAAAAGTTTTTATCGAGGATGTAAGGCATTGTACGTGTGGATGGAGGAGAGCTTCTCACGGAATGTGAACGGTGTGGTGCAGGGTGTGCTCACAACCAGGTTGTTAATTCTGTTCAGGTATGTGAGGGGTGAACTGCAGCAGTTTCCGGAAGCCGGGCAAGTCTGAGCCCTTTGTTTGAGAGAGCGGAAGCTTTCGTGTCTACCTCCGCCGATGTACAGCGCTGGTGGGTTCCTGTCGAATCCGAAGCTGGACCGATCGTCAACATCTGCCACAACTAGGCAAGCAATCCACCGTCTTATTTTATAGTGCAGTGTTATTGGTTACAGAGTGGGTAGGTCAGTGACAAAATTGGAGGTGAGTTTAGAATGAGGGCAAATTGAGAGGAATGAAGGTGTTTTATGGTATTCGTGATGATCTGTATGAAGTGGGAACATGGAATTGTTAAGATGTGACAAGGGTGGGGAGGCACAAATGTTGGGAGCCTGAGAAGTGTAGGAAGAGAACAAATCCCGGAGACAGAATTGAGACTAGATTGAAGAGTAATAGTAGTGTTTCCAACAAGTGAATATTGGAGGCGTGATTTATGAATTAATGGATTTTACAGCAGAAGCGATAAAGTGATGATGACTGTTTAAATAGCAATTAGTTGTTTGCAAGTTGGGAAAAGTTGAATCGATAGTAAGTAAGTATGGAGAGTTGAATTAAAAAGATGGTATTGAGAGGCAGAAGAGCGGTGTTTTGATTATGTTGAGGCACATGTGGGTGGTGATGGTGAGGTGAAGATGTTGTGAGCAAGTGGATAATTTACGAATGTTGTTGTGGGATTAGGAAAGGAACCTAGGAAGTCGATTGGGCGCAAATATTGAAAAGGTTTTGTATATCGGCCTAAACATCCAAGGAAAGGAGAAAAGAGAAACCCAGACCTAGTGGGTGAATTAACCATTAGACCCGTATAAGGGGTACTAGCCGTCGATTGTATCAGTTGTCATTGAAGTCACTGGGGTAAACCCTGGAGGTAAGGAGTAATATGTGTCTAAGGAATGCAATTCGGTTGCAAGTGTTGCTCATGACTGTTGTAGGAGCGGGGGATGGCATTATCTTCGTCGGTTCCTTGCGGCCTCTCGCTAGACCGGACAGCGACCAAGAGTACACAATCATCAAAAAAAAAAACTAGCTAATAATGTTTAACAATGCAATGCACAATTTGCACCAAAAGGAACGTGCATATTAAATTACAAGTTATTGCATAGTATTTGATGAAATGTATGCCACTTTGCAAAAGTGAGTAGTAGATTCTAATATCAAAACGCGGCTTACCACATTATTTGTGTGTTTAATCATTAGATTTAGATGCCTATTAAGTGCGGTTAAGCAAATTAATTGTTGGTTTTTCTCATGCCCAGATATGAGATTGAGTAAAAGGTTATGGCTTTCCAGCCCAGGAATGACTAGTTGGTCTTAATTCTGAATTCATGGCTGTTTGGTCTTAAACATGGCATTAAGGTTTCCCTAAACCATGGTTGATCCATGTTAGTTGATCGGTCTGTTTAGTGTCGTTTT
This sequence comes from Panulirus ornatus, assembly GCF_036320965.1. Lineage (NCBI taxonomy): Eukaryota > Metazoa > Arthropoda > Malacostraca > Decapoda > Palinuridae > Panulirus > Panulirus ornatus. The sequence continues at coordinate 1,495,236 of NC_092261.1, forward strand.
GGCGTACTGGTATGTGACGTGCCAATAGCATCTCTGTTACAGTTTTGCTAAAGTAGCATGCCTCTCAGCAAATCCGTCACACACACACACACAAGCCGAGTCCGCCCGCAACTGGCACATCCGGAAGCGAGAAAACTCCTTCGACGAGAGCATAGCGTCATCGAGGAAATTCCTGCGCTACAGCACAGAGAGCAGCCAGCAAGCTACAGGAACGCCCTAACATGGAATCCCATCTGAAAAGCCAAGAAATGTATGTCATTGTGTACTTTATCCTTATCACCCTTGCGCGCAAGAGAGAGGGCGGATGACTTTAGTAAAGTGTACAGGCATCGTCCAAACGCTCATATGCTTTCATTTCCGTTTGACCATCGCTACAGTTAACTAGCGTACCTATAATTTTTTGAGGAGGAACACTTCTCTTCATGAAATGATGTATGTATGTGTGTTGTTGGACGTTAAGGCTATCAGCAACTGAAGGTCATTAAGCTAGATTCCGCAACACACGAGTAACATGTAAAGTGCAAAAATTGTTTTACTAATGAGACAAGATGAAGGTCATGGATAAACTTCCGGTACGTCATCCTCGCGGTACCTGGGCATCGCTGCCGGCCGCACGATTCCGAACTTTCTTTTCACCCGACACAGTTGTGTCTTATTCCAGCATAGATTCTCAGACTGTTTCACGGGTAACGTACGGTCTGGAAAGTTTATAATTGCACAGACTACAACCTCTTCATCTGATGCCTTAAAGGTACAGTTTCAATTGTTGATGAATGTATTTTCTGTTTACTGTACATTCAAATCCAATGGCATCTTAATTCTTGCTTATGCATCCCTAAGCTTCAAATATTTTGCATCGTTTTAGTTTTTCTTTTTGTCATTTCGTTAAAACTTAATCATCCTAATAACAGATGTGTTATTCTGAGTATATACTACCTTCAGTTTTTTCGTTCCTTCCAAACGCATGGCAATCAAGTTTTACTGGTCTGCATCACTGAGTTCATCAGTCTCATTAGATTCACTAACGAGTTTATTCGTTTCATCTATATGTTCACACATAAATAAGGATATTACCATTTCTCTGTTGTAGCGACGCGCTCCTACATTAAGGAAGGGTCGTGTTGGTGCGGCTCATATAGATCATCATTGTGCGTCTGAGCTTGTTACTCTGAGTCTTTTGGTTTATTGTTTTGCGCCAGTTTGCAGTTTGACTTTCAGTGATTTGGTAAGCCATATCGCTGTTTAGAATTTATGTACGTTCTCCAATTTCAGTTGATGGTGAGCAGTTTTGTCTGAATTAGTTTCCCTGTTTTATGAGGTGTGTAGCCTGAGGGGAGAAGTGTGTGTTGCATTTCTTTTTTGTGCTCTGTTGGAATGTGCTTTTTCCTGGCTTGGTTGGTGTTGTTGATGAAGCGTAATCCTGCACAATTTAGGGATGGAAAGTCGCCTAAACTAAGATTATGGAGTTTTGTTTCCAAGTACAACAAACTGAAGAGAAAACGGTTTAGAGAAGGTATTTCTGGATTAATAAAAGAAAAAAGATTATATATTAAATATATTTTTGGGTACAGCTATACAAATGTCCACTCAGTATATCTTTAACACCAATGAATAAACTATTATAACCACCTAACATTTGGGTCAGGTAGAGGTATGGTTCACCTGCCTAACAGAAGTGCCCACGGCTGTGGAAGCCCTTTACATTGGGAAGACTTCACATCTCGTGCTTCGGGATCCGACCCCGTAACCACAACCCTGCTGGACACGGCATCCAACCCAGTGCATGAGCCTACAGATGTTAGGTTGGAAGGAAACAATAAATGGCGTCTATGGGGGTCTACCAGAATTCGGTATTTTAAAGCAAGTTACTGTGACGTTTTACTGTAATTGGCATGTGGGATCGAACACCAGGACTGTGGCCTACATAAGCTACATATTTATAGATACCCCACTCGTCTCCTGATGCACATCAAGAGGTTACAACCTTATGTACATTAGGAACTTATTAACTTCATGAGACTGTAACCCTCTGCACACCAGATATGTGGTATAATAACCAAGGGTTGAGGATTCTTCGCACAAAGGATGTGGTGTGGGGTCTCAGGCCTCCTGTGTAAGGGACGCTTCATGACTCATGGCTCTACCTTTACAAATCAACTAAATACAATGATTACTTAATGACAACATCAGGAGAACAGACATGTTTGTTTGATGCTCCCAAGAATATTATATACAGAAGACACCCGTCATCTCAAGCCATCCACTCCCGGTAATCTCAACCAGCGCAAACAATAACAACAATGACAGAGGAAGCCACGCAGCCTGACGCACACCAACGATGAAGTGCGTCATGTTTTATTCCAGGTGGAACAAGAATGATCTCCCTGAAAAACTGGCTATATCAAAATTTGTCAGATGAATTAAGGGTCAAATTCTGATGCCGGTTATTATATTTTAGGTCAATGTTCACTAGATCTAAACGTGATTTCAAAACCAAATGACACAAAATTAGATTAACCTGAAATCATGTTAGTCAGATGTTAGATGGTGTATGGCTTTATGAATTATTCGAGGTTTGTGTTCATGTATGTATTAACATGGTGTGATACATGACATATACCCTGAAACTTCACCAGTAGATTTGGAGATGAGGCGGCCGGGTACCTGAATTTGGTACGTGACCTCGATTCACCCCGGTTTGGTAACAGCCTTTTTCCCTATTTCTGCTTACGAAGTGACCTTTAAGCTGCTCTACTCTGCCTTCCCTCCTAAGTTCCTTGTTCTCAACCAGCGCCAGCTGACTTATCCCGCTGAGTTCCCTGCCTGCCTTGTTCTCTGCCTCAAACTGTGCAGCAGTGACGATTATGACCGTTAGGCTTAGTGTCCCGTATTCCTTACCTGCACCTGGTCTGACCTATGACACCTAGATAGCATCCCAGTCTTCAATAGAATGTCACATTTATGTTCGACCAGTACTCAATCTGACGGTAATCTACACTAATTCCCCTGGATAACCACTCACTCCCAACTCCTGTACAAGGCAGAATACATTGTATTGGAATCCCACCCTTGCTCCTAATCTTATCTACAGCTATCTTAAACCTAACTATGAACTCACTCTTACACCGAGATGAACAATGGTTTTTTCCACATTTCAAGAAAAAATGCCATCATTCTGTCTATACAACGTCCCACCCTTTCAATGGAAAAGAAACATTAGTTCTATTTTTTCTATCTGTATTACGATGGGCGCTCTGCGTGTACCTACTTGACCTGTCACCAAAAATCACAAGTTTATTCACCTTTATGTCCATCCCAGTAAAGGAAGAGTTACTGTTCTCCTCTGACTCATCAATAATGTCCTACACTCATCCTCCAGTGCAGAAAAATACTGTACGTTTGTCCTGACACACACCTTGTGAGTCATATCTTACTTTCGTTGTTGACGAAGACCTTTCATTTTTCAGTTTCCCTCTACAGATCATAGTTCATCTTAAGGCAAACACGCCTCCCACTAACCATTCTAACCAGCTCCTCCACAGAAGGGTGAAGCCTCTCCAAACCAGAAGAACCTCCGCACTCAAATATCATAATCCTTGTGTCGCCGGTCAAGAGCTACACAGACATGTTCACACAACGGCAGCACACAATTAAGAAGATAACACAACAGGATACAGAAATTCATGTAAGATGAAATTAAGTTATGCTTTACACTGGTAGGATAGCAGTAGGTGTCGGAGTGTTCTGAGATTCATTGTCAAACACAGGAACATCTTCAGACGTGTAGAGCTTGTCAGCTGTAGCTGTTAATGCAGATGAGTTCAGTCAATAAGTAATATAACACATCAACCTTCATTATTCTTAACCATATTTTTTTTTCATTTTCTGTTTGTTGCATGAATGAATGGTAAGCAGTTCTTCTGACAACGTCTGGCACAAAAAGACTCATCGACCTCCTAATGAGTACCAGTCCAGAGGGATGTGTTAAATGAGGCAGTGGAAAGTGGTGTGTGAAGAGGGAGACAGCGAGAGAGCGAAACAGACATAAAAAAGAGGAAGAGATATACAAGAAGGCAAGAGATGTGTAAGGGGAGAACAAGATATTAAAGAAGAGTGAATGATTCTAGCTTCTAAATACGTGCATCTTCTTCTGTGGCCATCAAAACAATCTAAGGTTAGTGGATGAAGATATCTGATCACTATAGGTGGGTTGACCTCGCCTGACTGACCTGACCTTGTGAAAGAAGTGTCGTACGATGGATGAATGACTGACAGAAGTGAGAGAAATTATATACCACAAATCTATCAAAACATCTCACTTCTTACTTCAAGTCTACAAAGTGATTCATAATGATAAAAATGTTATGATGTAACAATATGAGTGAAGAGGATGGCAAGTCTAGGTCAGGTCCTCATGAAGAAGTAGCAACAGGAGGTACACGAGGGCCAGTGTGGAGGCAGACAAGGGCGGCCTCAGGGGCGTCGAACCGTTGTCCTCGTCGTTGGGAGGCTTCATGGGCCATAGCGTCAGGAGAGGTATGAACCGCTGCCAGAAACACAACCTGTAAAGGGAGCAAAGAGTAGATACAATCCACCAGGAGACGGCACATAACTATAACGTTCATGGTACGATGTTCGTTATATTCGGACTTTATCCACCTCCCGCATCGAGTAAGCGAGCCATCTGCTAACATAACAAACTGTAGAGTTACTGTAATGAATCAACTTTGCATTACCTGTTCTACGTTTGTATGGCCACTGAAGTCTGACAAAAAACCTCAGTGACCTCTGTAATTCTTATGACTTAAGCCACTCCTCATAGGATTAGCATGGGCGGCGCAAGATACATGGGAGCAGCTGGGAGTACATGGGAAAGCCAGATAACAGGAGGTCTGATGGTGTGAGAGGATGTTGTCTGTTGGAGGACAGTAATAGGATCCTACTTTCCTGATATGTACATGTATGGAGACAGGTTACGGTGCGACTCTTGAGCACGACGGTGCGACACCTTAGCACGACGGTGCGACCCTTGAGCATGACAGTACTACCCTTGAACACGACGGCACAACCCCTGAGCACATTGGTGTGACCCTTAAGTTCGACGGTGCGACTTTTGCCTTGACTGACCTTGAGAGTCAGAGTCGGGGTCAAGAGCCAGGCCATAATACATAAGGGGTGCACCACTCTCTTCAAGGGTCATACCGTCGTGCTTCAGGGTCGTACTGTCGCGATGAGAGGGGGTGGGGGGGATCATGTTACTCACCTGTGCTGGACGAGGTTGTGGCTGATGGAGAGTCGATCACTCATCTGCAGATGCACCAGGTGGCTCACGTTGTAGGCCGGCCACTCCACCTCCCTCACCTCCGGCACCCTGCCGGGAACACACGCTCAGACAGAAGGCTTAGTTCAGGGAGAGGGCTTAACTCCTGGGGATGGCTTAACTCAAGGAGAAGACAAGTGTTAGGGGTGAATACTAGACTTAGGATGAAGACTAAACTTAGTGTGAAGACTGTACTGGGAAGAAATCCAATCCCTCCAGGTGTCTTTTCAAAGTATACCAAGTTATTTACTAGGGTGGAAGACCAGGTTCAGGAACCAAGTCAGTCGAAGGAGTCACCATAGGTGTAGGACCTCTGGTAAGTGTAAACACCAGTGTCAAGAGTGGCTAAGTAACGTACCCGATGTAATCTTGGCTGCATTGGTGACAAGACTGAGGTGATCATGGTCGGGTTGTGTTATCTCAGGTGAGTTATTACGTGCCGAGTGTGGTTTTAAATGGATATTTGGCATGACCCCACGTGAGCTTTGGTAAGCTTGTAATGTGCTGGAGTAAGCCTCAGAATAACTGTTACTGTGTTTGGTGTGATGTTAGGGGATAAGTGGTGTATACAGCATATCCATAGGTGGACTAATAACGTATCCAATGTTATCTCAAGTAGACTGATGACGTACCCAGTGTCATCCTAATGGCACTAATGACTCACCCAACGCTACCTTAGGTGTACCTGGTGTTATCGTAAATGGAGGACTGAGTAACGTAAGCAGTGTTAGGTGGACCTGTATGTGTGACTTACTTGGCCTAGTGAGTCTGGTGTTATGTGAAGCGGTCACTTGTGTTACGTACCCATTGTTTAGTGGACCTGTTGTTATGTTTGGTTGCCGGTACCCGGTGTTACGTACCCGGTGTAGGCGAAGGAAATCATGATGCTCATGATGGTGGAGGACACGGACCTGTCCAGGGGCGCCCTCAAGGTGTTGACCAGACCTAAGAACGGCTGCCCGAACACGAACTGCAGCTCACTCTCGTGGTACGACCCTGCAACGACCATGGCCAACATGGCCCAGGTTTAGTAGGGTGGTTCAAGTACTATAGCCTGTATGGTGCAATAGTTTTGCATGGCCATGTCTGTGTCATGTCATGCGGTATCACGACCGTAAGAATGACTGGTGGACGCACGACCTCGGCAATAAAGATAATCTTACAACTTTCATCTAACTCCTATAGTTAACATGACAAACTACATAGTTGTTAGGAATACAACTGAAAAAAACAAGCCAAAGGTTGTAACATTGTTATAACAAACAGAGGAATTGCCTCTGTTATGAAGCAGTTAGAAGTTGATTAACAAAGTCACATAAAAGAAAGTCATGATCATACATCAATTAGAGTCATATATCACACTCATAGAGTCATGCATCACACTCATAGAGTCATAAATCACACTCATAGAGTCATACATCACATCCATAGTCATACATCACATAGAGTCATACATCACACCCATAGAGTCATACATCACACTCAGTCATACATCACACCCATAGAGTCATACATCACACTCATAAAGTAATACATTACACTCATAAAGTCATACATCACACTCATAAAGTCATACATCACACTCATAAAGTCATACATCACACTCATAAAGTCATACATTACACTCATAAAGTCATACATTACACTCATCAGATTTCTCTCAGAGTCAGCAAGATAAGCTGTCAGTGGCACTGCGTCTATAGAGAACGAAATCTTTGGTATATGTTTACACTTCATTTGTTTCTCTGTCACCCAGAAAATGATAACCGTTGACAAGCTGTTTGGAAGAAGATTTTTCCACTCGGCACTCTGCGTGAATGCAGCAAAAATTCTATGTAAAAGAGCGTGGAATAATGTGAGGACGAACCTATCCACTTCTGGTCACCGACACGCACATCGTCGGGAGAGGCGTAGGAGAACTCAGCGAAGTGGAGATTGGTCCAGCGACTGAGAAGGCCGGCCTCTTCCACACATGGAACCCGCAGACCCAGATCAGAGATCAGCTGCAAAAGGTTAAAGGTCAATTAAAAAAGACACAAGGATAACCAGTTTAAGGACAACTGGAGAAGGTTAGCAGGTACATGATTAGGTGGAGACTGTGAGGTCAGAATAATGTAAAAAAAAAAAAAAAAAAAAGAAAGAAAAGTTTTGCAATCAAAATCATAGGATTTTGTCAAGCTTCATGAGAAATGATAACATCCGTTTGACTCAGGCTACAAACCGTACAACTTCACACACACAACAGATGCTAAGATGGCTATTAACGGCTTTCTAGCTACGCTGTGTTAGTTATTATTGTCATGGGTTAGATTCTTCCAATGGTTGTTGGACATTGTTCGTGGGTGCACCTCATTCAGAGAAACATTTCATAACTGGGGTTGGATAGGCGTCCTGACCTCTGACATGATCTTGATGGGGACCATGGGGAGCGGTGCTGCCGGCGTCTTGTGGTACCCGTTACGGTAGAGGTAGGAGGCGCGGACGGCGTGCATGACGGCCGCTAGTGCCAGGGGCTCCAGCTCGGGGAACTTCTGCCGCATCAACATGTCCATCCACTTCTCGGCATCCACCAGGCTGATGTCATTGTGTCCTGCAGGGAGAAGAACATGCACTGCAGGTGTCTGTGTCCTGGTTGATGTCATAAACAAATCAAACAACAACAATATTCTTATACCATGATAAATTGATCGAACGTAGACACTGACAGTGTGACAATCTATGCGATGTTGCATAGACGCTCACGGACACTCTGCCTCGAGACAGACGGTGATGAGGACAGAGTCTGTCCCCCGGGACTAAACACATCATACTGGAGGAAATTTGTTTTACAAAAGCAATGTTCAATGGCAGTAGATTGACAAAACTTATTCATTTAGAAATTCTAGACAACTGATGTGGAAAATACTAAAGCTAGGGTTTATCCTGATTTAGATTTGTCGAAGAGAATTTTGATAGCTGTAACGGTGTGTGTGTGTGTGTGTCTGTGTGTGTGTGTGGAAAAAGTTAATCTTTGACCTACTCGTGATGGTTTGGTCACAGGTCAGTAGTATTGAGAGTGTAGTGATGATAGTCTCAGCAGTGAAAATGAGGCTGCAGCAGAGTTTAGGAAACCTAAGATGTGTGACTATGGTGGGGGTTGACAGTGACGGGATCTGATATCTAAAATTTTGTCTTGGATAGAAATTTCTCGTAACAGAGTAACGATAGATTGTGATATGGTTCTCTTCTATCATGGTGTAAGATATTTTTTGTTGTGAGGTTATGAGATATTGAAGATTCGGTCTAGTGTTGTTATTCTCAGTTGTTTTCCAGTGATGTCTTGGTTTTGTGTTGCTATGATGAGGTTGTACTACGGTGCGTTCTTGGTCCAGTATTGTTATAATGGGTTGTAGTTCAGTGTTGTTACAGAAGAGTTGTGGTTCATTGTCGTAGTGGACTTGTGTCCAGTGTTGCTGTTGTGGGATTGTGTTCCAGAATTTTTGGAAGGAGGTTGTGGCCCATCATTGTAGTGGGGTTGTGGTCCATGTGTGGCACTTGTAGCGAGGCGTGACCTCACACTCACTATTCCTGAACCAGATGGAGACCTCGTCTCTGGTGAGGGTCATGATGAGTGGCACGGCAGGCAGGGAGCCCTCCTCAAGCAGGGTCCTGGGGCTCCGTGGCAGGAACACGCCTGGCAGTTCGCCCTCCACCACGGGAGCGAAGGCCAGCCACAAGCCGTCCTGCACGTTTTTATCACCATACACCTGCCAGGGAGTATCGAACATTAGCACTCGTTCTCAGGGACTTATCAGGGATGGCTTTTGAGCGCCCTATTTTGGGTGGAAATTGTTATCGACATAGCCACAATACGTTACCGTCTTGCTGCAGACGTTTACACCCTCAGCAAAAACGTATCAGCCGACCTGGTTGATGGTGTCGGCGTCGGTGAGTCGCAAGCAGGTGACCAGGTCCCATGTCGAAGTCTGAGGGCAGCCCACGTCGGCCGCCAGCTTCTTGGCGAAGTGTTCAGGTCGAGTCTGCAGGGACCAGGGCGCTAGGGCGCACCCAGACAGCGCCACTGCCCGCGTGAACAGCCCTAGGGAGTCAAGTTGTAGTGTTGTCAAGAATAATGACACTGACTGATTAAAGTTTGAGTAACGAGGGCGATGACAATAAGGGTTGGGATGGCAGAAGAAAAATAGGAGTGAAAACAAAATGCAGATGGACATATGACCTATCAACTGTCTGGGTCATCAAGACTGAGTCAAGTTATATACACCAATCAGTGATTTTGTAAACCTTCTTGAGGTGTTCAAGAAAATTCGAAGTCCATTGTAACACGCCCTCACGTTAAAGTCACGTTATAGCCAAGAATCAATCTCCTGATGCTATACATAGATGTAGATCTATACATGCTCTCTCACCAGATATATGGTCCTTGATATGGCAATGGAAGTAAAATGGAATCTCAATCTAAATTGTACGTTCCTCTGGCAGCTGCCCAATACTCCGATATCTATATAAATTCCTGAAGAAAACAAGTTATGAATTATTGAGGAAGGACATTCTTGTGTGGCATCATGTTACCTTAATAAAGGTAATAACAGCCACAGTTCAGGATGCTCTCCCTTTCGCCTTGCATTCCATACATACGATATTATGGAACATGGCTAACCTAGAAAAGTGTATCTTTTTTTCTAAATCGTTCTTTGTATTATGATACTTGTTAAACTAAGACGGGATGCTGCCTTGACACACACACACACACACACACACACACACACACAAGGCGACGGATGGAGAGAGGTGGTTGAATAGACGTGACGACAGGAAACTTAATGAGGCTTTTGCTCTCTGGCTGAGAAAGAGGTGGAAGAGCCACTCCAGATAAGCGAGCTATACTCCTTAGTGGGCAGAGGGAGACACCTGTAGGTAGATACAGAGCAGCTGTTCACAAGAAATAAATGCTGTCCCTGTACAGCACTCCCAGACACTGGAAATAGATTTTACAATATTCGGTATGCGAGGTTTCCTCGGCAGATTGGAGAATGTGGTCCTGCTTGCTTACATCCACCGGCCAGGGTATTGAGAAGGTTAGCGATGGCTGCGCTGTGAACACTGGCTTGCAGTCCACAAACACAGTCTCTCAACCTCATGTGAACATGACACTTGACAACACTGAACTCACACGACTCGTTCTTCGTAAACTTCGATATCCTTTCGGTGAGCGATGAGCGCCAACCTCGCCCCGGCTAACACCAGGACTCTCACAGAAAATTGTCAATATATGTGTGTGTGTGTGTGTGTGTGTGTGTGTGTGTGCGTGTGTGAAATTAATAGCCATCCACAGATGAACTACCCAGTGACCATTCGGGGGCGGAGTAAACAGTCTTCGTCAATCAGTTTGCACTGTGGACAGTTTAAGTCTTGTCGCCAGGTCTGTTGAGAGAAGCGAGACATCTGAACCCTACACTACTGTGCTACGAGTAGGTATAGATTACACGGCAAAAAGTGCCATAAGTGTAAATTATTGTTTATTTTCATCACTTGCTTTTGTGACTGTTTGTAGGTTCCTGAGATAACTGATTTTGCTTCATCTATCAAAAGTTAGAATTTAGATAAGACGTGCGGAATAACGGTTATAGTCGATTCTATCATTAACAACAAAATCATTAGTTATGAAAATTAAGTAAAATTCACATTTGTTAATGATTAGATGGATTCGATTTACTTATAGTTCAAGACGGATTATCGCGCTCTTTTGTTATTTCCATAATTCATTGTTTACAGGTATGCGATAAGAAGTGAGCACCGTGGCCCATCTGTTGGATGTGAACGTCATAATATAATATTTTTTTTTTTTTTTTTTTTTTTTTTTTTTTTATACTTTGTCGCTGTCTCCCGCGTTTGCGAGGAAGATATATATATATATATATATATATATATATATATATATATATATATATATATATATACATATATATATATATATATATATATATATATATATATATATATATATATATATATATATATATATATATATATATATATATATATATATATATAAGGACTGTGTTCCACAGTAATTTTCGTCGAGTTGTCAGTTCAGATAAGGAAATTGGCCAACAACCGCTGCAGACGACGAGAGGCTCTGGTAAAGTGCCATCATTTGGATACAAAAGAATGAATAAGGTTAGTTCGTTTCATCATTTATTGGTGCAGTAATATTGTTTGAGTTAACAGGTTTGCATGTAGTGTAACGTAGGCAGCAGTTATTCGCAAGGAGAAATACACACTCTGTTTCAGTATTAACCCCTGATTTCCTTACCATCCTTAAAGTGAATACCTTAATCTGATCCAAGTTAGGATTTACCCAGTGTCTCTGTTGTGAACTATAGAAAATAATAGGAAAGAAAAGTTTTTTCTCCTTTCATGTGCCCAGCTATGTAATAAAAGTCTGCTGCATGTATCAAGGTTTTAAAAACTTTCCGTTATTCTATAGGTTTCATTTTTTGTCACATTTTCAGTATATAGTTCATTACTTCGAAGTCATTCACACTACTGAATTACTGATAGACGCAAAAGAATATCCATTTTACTTGGCATAATCTTGTACAGTCGGCATGTATTAACAAAAACACAGCATGGTTTCCTTCTCATTATTTTAATCTTATGTAAAGCGTTATAGGAATTTTCTTCCTTAAATGTTTATTGTAGGCTAGGTTGTTAGAATAGCCCGATCGCGCTCTTCATCTTATCCTACTGACTGGTGCTGCGTAAAACATGGTGCAATATCCATTACACTAAAAAATTTTACCATGGTGAAAGCGAACGTAAACCTTTACTATTCCCGTGTGGGTGTATGATTCAGTTCAGGTTGGTGAGGTTAACATTGTTAAACAAGGTTAATAGGGAAGATATTCCTATATACTGGTCTGTGTTGTTTTACTGTTGGGTTGTTGGGACTGTGTTAGGTTGGAACTAAGTTGGCTTCATTATGTTAAGGCCGAGGTAATTTGTAATTAACAAAGAATATAAATGTATCAGGTGATGTATGTTTTTTATATTTTAGTTTTGGGTTAATATTAGAGTTGACTTTGTTGTTTGCCTGATAAGCCACAGCACTGCCTGATAAGAAAGGTATGGGTTGTGTGAAGGTTAGAGAGGTTTGGGCTATATTTAGCTAAAATCCTCATGATAGTTTTGAGCATTTTGGACTGGTACTGAATGTATTGTAGGAGGATGGTATACAGAACAAATTAGGTTAGGTATCTCTTGGTGTCAAGACAGAATGACGTAAGCTGTGCAGTAAGGAGAGATATGAAACTTATTCTGTGGAGGTCCAAGCTATCAAACTAAGGTGATTTGGACGATTCGGCAACATTGCGATAAGCTAGGATATTCTGTTTTAAAATACAGTGGTGTTCAGCTGAGTGAGAAATGCAGAGAAGGGAACAGAGCAGCTCTGTAGATAGTAATAGGGTAGAAAACGGAGTTAGCAATAAAGAAAAGAAAACGATCATATGTAGGTGTTGTTGACGATATAAAAGAAAACGAAGATGGAACAGGGTAACAAAAGAAAAAGTACCATTGCCTGAAATTATTTTAGGTCTTGAAGGGTTTGAATTTCAAGGTTTGCTCTTGTGCCATGTTCAGAATAGTTTATATATTCTGAGTATGTTGATGGAGTAACCCAACATAACACATCTTGCACTAATAATTAGTTCTGGATTGAGAAGTTTGGCATATCAGGTCGGTATGAATTACGTTGTTCGCAAAAAAAAGGTAAGGTGACATCGTCTCCTCTAGGTTGACATCATATCTGCAGTCTACATTGTAATTCCTTTCCTGATCTTTTACATTCTTCCTTTCGTCCTTTTTCCTTACTTTTCATCGCTTATATTTACTTAACTACAACCGATCCACTTGTAGCCTGGTTATATTTTAGACTTGGATAACACTATTCAACGCGGACCATATATGTGGTGAGAGTATATATGATCTTAGATAAGTACCTGAAGCAGGTGTTCAACTTGACGTTAACGGCCTTAGTGACTCTGGTATTTGCTGGGTGAGAGGGAAATAACCTACTAACTAGTTATGCAAACAGGATTGAAAATATAGGGATGGAACTGATATATGTTGATGATGATAATGATAATGATGATAATAATAATAACTGTTGTAATAAGATGATTTTATCATGCAGTTATTGACTAACATGCAGCTGAAAGCATAAAACAGAAATTACACACGAAGATCAATAAAGCAGGAGGGTGAAATAGAATAGTTTTGCAAAATTGCAATAGAAAAAAATAGCCTACTTTCGTGGTTGAAAAACATTCATCAGTTCAGATTAATGTTAGGATATTAAAGAAATTTTTTTTTTAGATAAGGCAGTGAAAACAAAGAATGGGAAAAGCATTAAAAGGCAAAGAAGATTCCTGTCTTGAGCTGCCTCAACCTTTCTTTTCTGTTATAGAATTTCACTTTTTCTTACATCTTTGATAACTTTCCCCATTGATGTTACTTTGTTACCGGAAAAGTATCGTCATCCATCCCCTTCAATTTTCCTTGATTAGATTCCTCTTGTAAGACATGATTTCGTTGATCGTTTAATTTCTAAAGCTCTGTAAGAGCCTTACTCTTCAAACCTTGTGATCATATGGAAATAAGTTTGTAAAACTTTAGTAGGTTATCCTAGTGGAAGTTCTTATGTATCTTATTGTGGTGTACTGGACACGTGTATACCTGTCATAATGTACTAGGGTCCCTGAGTAAAGTCAGTCGATTCCCATTACAAACCATCTAGAGCTGCCAAGTCTCTGGTTGGTATCTTCTAGTGGCGGTTTCCTGGCTTATTGCAGTCTGTGGTACCTAGTGATGGACTCCAGCTAACCTCTGCCCCCGCAAATAGGCTAACCAGCTGTTGCATTACACACTAAGGGAATGTTTGAAGTTGAACGATATATTCATAGCTTCCTTCCCATACTTCCAGGCATTTTTAGGTAACAGGAACTCAGCAGATCCCGCCATCTCCGTGGTTTAAATATACCTGCACTTTTAGTTCATCTACTCAGTACATATCTGTACACGTTGTGGACAGAAGCAGATAATCTGCAGGTTAAAAGGAGCCTCAGTATCCGTCACGGACAGAAGCAGCAAGTCTGCAGTGAAGACGGAAGGCGTGAATACTAAAGTTCCATCCTCCATAGCGGTTCGCGCGGTAATTAGGTCAAGACTAACGCGTGGCTCGTTCGCTGTCACAGACACACCGCCGCGTCCCAAGCCTTGCCCGTGGTTCCAGCTCCGGCGTAGGCGCTGCTGCTACTTTCCAGGGCTCGTTGAGTATCATGAAACCGAAATCGATGGCATGGGAATCGACGCACACGAATGTCAGATGCAGATAACTTATACCTGGATCCAAATGAGAAACTGACGCTGAAGGTTTTGATACAGTACAATAATAATAATAATAATAATAATAATAATAATAAATTTTCCCTGCCTGTGGTTACATGGCAAGTAGAAAGTCACCTTTGGGGAAGCTATATCACCGTCTGCTATCGAAAGGTAATAGTCTCGGGGGAAAAAGTTTTAAAGGAGCTCATTATTACCCTGCATCTGATTATGGTATAGCCTCGAAGCTGCAGGGACTGCATAAAAGGGACCCTGGTTATATATATATATATATATATATATATATATATATATATATATATATATATATATATATATATATATGTGTGTGTGTGTGTGTGTGTGTGTGTGTGTGTGTGTATGTGTGTGTGTGTGTGTGTGTGTGTAAGTAAGTAAGTAAAAAAAGGCTGACAAAGAGAATATATGTGTTAGAAATGGAAAGAACAAGGAAAACGGGAGAACACGTTGGACATGGAAGGATGGAGTGAAAAAGACTTCGAACGATCGGGGCCTGAACATGCAGGAGGGTGAAAGGCATGCATGGGATAGAGTGAATTGGAACGATGTGGTATACAGGGGTCGACGTGCACTGAACCAAGGCATGCGAGTTGTCCGGGGTAAACCAAGGATACGTCTGTGGAGCCTGATTGTGGATAGGGAGTTGTGGTTTCGGTGCATTACACATGGCAGTTAGAGAATGGATGTGAGCGAACGCGGCCTTTTCATCGTCTGTTCCTGGCACTACCTCGCTAATGCGGAAAACGACGATCAAGTATAAAAGAATAACACAGAGAGAGAGAGAGAGAGAGAGAGAGAGAGAGAGAGAGAGAGAGAGAGAGAGAGAGAGAGAGAGAGAGAGAGACCCTTGTGTGGCTGACATATTTTCAAGGACCTTTAACATTATTTTCGTGTGTTGAAGGAGTTATCCTATAGAGTGTACCAGACAGGTAATTTTATGAGCCACAAGAGAGGGAAATTGGGAGGTGAACCTGGGAATGTGATGGTGTTGCCGCGGAGGCCCGGGCCGCCACCTGGACACGGCGTCCGTTACCAGCCAGTCAAAGGTAATTTTCTCGTTTGATATTAATTATAGTAAATGGCTCCTAGTAAAAGGAACAAATGTAAGAGAGATGATATAAGCTGACTAGTAGGAGAGAGAGAGAGAGAGAGAGAGAGAGAGAGAGAGAGAGAGAGAGAGAGAGAGAGAGAAGCACTGAAATCTCACAGCACATTAGGTTATCCTCATGATAGCTTGAATATGCAGATGCATTGCATTTCGTCGTTGCTGCTGGAGTGTGAACGAGAACTCGTGTGTCAGTTTGACTGAGGAAGCACAGAATGATGATTGATCATCTCTTCATGTTATTATCCCTAGATGATCGGTTCCTTCCTATCTACAAGAAGTTGTCAGTATAAACATTGTGAAACCCTTGGAGGAACTTGAGTGGCGTGCTCGTCTCTCGTTGCCCCTAGTTTTCTCCCAGCGTGAGTAAATCATTGTTGCATTCCTTCCCATGTAACTCAATAGCAAAGTTTGCTTTGCATGCTATACATGACGAATTTTTCTAATCATCCTACACATGTGCAGTTTTGACGGTGACCAATAGTTCTCTCTCTCTCTCTCTCTCTCTCTCTCTCTCTCTCTCTCTCTCTCTCTCTCTCTCTCTCTCTCTCTATTATTGAAGATTTCTAAAATCCAGTGAGCAGATGTCTGATTATAATCACTATTTTTCCTCTTAATTTCAACTCTGAAGAGTTTCAGCCTGAAAGACAGTTTGATTTTTACTTTGTAGGTTAGAGAAGATATGGTTATGATTCTAATTCTATGCGTGTGTGGTCCAGGCTAGGACTCGGGCCAGCCAGAAGTTGGGGTCCCCTCGGGACCCTGGGGACTCAAGACACCCCAGGTGAGTTAATGGAAGGGAAGGGTCAACAGTTTAGGGGCACGAGGAGGTTATGAAGCGGGTGAGGGAGGGGATGACGACATACTACCATGCACTGGGAACTCTTTGTGCTTGCTAGAAACGCTGGGGACTTAACCTAAATGTGATGACTGAACATGGAGGAGCAATGGCTTTGAGGACGGGGACTTGGGAGAAGCTTGGGAGAGCGGAGACTCGCCTGGGAGAGCGAGAATTCACTCTTGGAGGGTGGGACCCTCCTTGGGATGACTGGGACATACCCTGTTAAGCGGGAGAGTGGGAACTCACCTCGGGAGAGCGGGGACACGAGGTGCAGGATGACGGAGGCGGCGCCGGCGGAGTTGCCCACCAGGAGGAGCTTGTCCTGGTGGGCACCGAAGGCTCGGGCGTGGCGACGCACCCACAGGAGGGCCAGACGCTGGTCGAGCAGTCCCCAGTTACCTCGGGATGAGGAGTCCCCAGTGGACAGGAACCCTGTGGGAGGTACACATGCACTCAACACCTTGCCAACACTCACACTGCTAAGTAACACATACATCAGCTACACATTATTTGACATCCTCACATGTCTTTAATGTTGCCAGGGAGCAACACCATGAGCAACACACGGTCAGCGCTCGCCACACCTGTGATCGGCCGGGCTAACTCTTCTCTTAGTATAGTTTGTGTGTGTGTGTGTGTGTGTGTGTGTGTGTATGGATATATTTATATGTGTACGTTTCTGTGTTTGTGTATGTGTGCGTAAGCTCACACAGTCGAGTATGTTACCGCTGTTGTCGACGTAAATGAAACGAACTGACATCTGTTGTGGAACATTACGTGGTCATCCACACTCATGGTAGTGGTTCACGTGGAAGCCAACAAGTGAACACTTCATGCAGCACTGTACAGCAGTGTGTGACGACCGACCTCCACCAGTGACGCACTCACTGTACGGCAGTGTGTGACGACCGACCCCCACCAGTGACGCACTGTACAGCAGTGTGTGACGACCGACCTCCACCAGTGACGCACTCACTGTACGGCAGTGTGTGACGACCGACCCCCACCAGTGACGCACTGTACGGCAGTGTGACAACCGACCCCCACCAGTGACGCACTGTACGGCAGTGTGTGACGACCGACCTCCACCAGTGACGCACTCACTGTACGGCAGTGTGTGACGACCGACCCCCACCAGTGACGCACTGTACGGCAGTGTGTGACGACCGACCCCCACCAGTGACGCACTGTACGGCAGTGTGTGACGAGCGACGGACAAGAGTGCGTCGTCAGGTTTGAGCAGATGATGGTTACCGTCGTAATGCAGGAGGGTGAAGGCCAGGCGACGGTTCTCTCATGGTGCGCGAGGCAGGAAGTGCGGGTGGCCAGCCAGCTCCTCCTCCTCCACCACGGTTGACTCACGTCATTTCTCGTCGTGTATCACGACTGACGTTAGTAGCGAACTGACAAAAGAGTAACCTGACCGTTTCCCTCTACTCCTGGCTCGGCTGCTCCCATGTTCATCCCTTTCCTGTGTTTTCAATAGAGAGTCGGGGCTCCGAGGCTAGTGGAGGGGAGGCAGAGGAAGCCACACTTTCACTTAAAACGTCCATTGTCTTATATTTGTTTAATGTAATCCACCTGTGATATTATTAATGTTTGATGATGCACACACACACACACACACACACACACACACACACACACACACACACACACAAAATCTGTTGATGGCAGCCGGTGAAAAACGCGAATATGGTGAAAAAAAAAAAAAACGTGCATGGAATGCTAGTGATGGGTGGCCATGCCCGGATCGTGTCACAGCTCAGGTCTGGCGGCTCATGTTATTTATAAGATTTCCAGCCACAGGATGGTCCGTGGAGACCTCTGCTGTACCGGAGATGGTCCTTGGTGACCTGCTATACCAGAGATAACAGTTCTGTTGGAGAGGGACTGCTGAACTGGTGGGCAGGGGAAGAAGAGACGCTCGTTACTGCAGTTCTTGACATACAACTTGCACAGCAATTTATTTATTTTTATTTACATTTACCTCAGGACCAGTTTCTGTGCAACAGTCCCGCTGGTGTTACCAAGGACCCCTATGAAGATTCTTGCAGCCCAAAGTTGCGATACTTCCAGTAGCAGGGAAATGTTAACTCCTTTGGAGTTACATTTTCTTTCATGAGACCGTCCCAGTGATACAGAGCGTAATCTAGTGTATGCATAAAACCACAGGAAAATGAAACACGATAAATTTCCAAGTGCACTTTTGTGTCATGATCACATCGTCAAGGGAGATAAAAGAATGAGATAGAAACGTAGAACAGTTACTCGATATCATCTGACTGTTCTACGTCTTCTATCTTATAGTTGTATCTCCCTTGACGATATGACCTTTACACAAAAGTGCATTTGGGAACTTATCGAGTTTCATTTTCCTGTGGTTTTATGCATATACTAGATTACGCACACCACTGTGACCTCTTGCAATATATATATATATATATATATATATATATATATATATATATATATATATATATATATATATATATATATATATATATATATATATAGTATGTGTGTGTGGGGGGGGGGAGGATTTGTTGATTGTGGTGGGGAAGGTGTGGTGGTGATGATGATGGAGAGCGTGTGGTGGAGGATGGGACAACATGGTGGTGGGGTACTAGAGCATGTGTACCCAGGGTACTGAGGTCATGGTGTCAACAAACAATGGCTTTATAAAGGTTACAGGAAGATTCGAGATCTCGTTTGCTTGGTCTCGCGGACTTACTTTTTATAGTACAGATTAATTAAAGTACGATATTTGTCCGAAAATTTATCGCCCAAACAGTCAGCTATTTTTGTCTCTCTGTCTTGCCAAGAAAATGGATGAATGATTGGTAACTGTGTATGGGGGTTAGTCATCCTGCGTCTGGCAACATCCTAGGCATGGCTATAGACAGATTAGGAACGATTTTTTTATATTACATAATCCTCGTTTCCCTATGCCTACCATGGCGTTTCTCTCAAGATCTGAAATTTTACGCAACGAATCAATGATTAGTTGCAACGAAGATTAAGGCAAGAAGTAGAAACAAATATATATATTTTGAATGAAAACGATTCTGAATGGTTGATGGAACAATAGCAGTAAATATTAGACATACCCTCAGGAGTTATTGCTACAAGCTTTCTACCATCATAAACTCAAGCACAGACCCATTAACCGAACCTTAATCCTTTAAAAGCTATTCACAGATATTTTCACACCCAAGAGATACCTTTTAGCGGAACGAGATTACAACACAGGATAGCACCGCTGGAGAAGATTTCTCTTCGTGAACTTGAGTCAGGATAATAATCAAATGCAAAACAGTTGTGAATCATAACTTCACTTACAAACGGCGATTTTCAGTTGGCTCTGTTGAATGGAGGATGTCTTGGAGTATAAGGCCAGACAAACACATTCATTATCAAAACTAGGTTAAGTTATCCCCATCTGGTGTCTGACAGGTACAGACGCCACATGTCCAGACCCGTGAGGGAGGCTCGAACCTTCATAAAACTGCTTGTCCGTTGTTTCGAGACAGTGTCCCGAGCCTCCGAGACGCCGTATGTTTTTCTGTATATCTGGAGGAGAACCATGCACCTTGTGCTGGGTCGACCTGCTAGCAAGATGGTGGCAGGGTCAGTAAATGGAACCTGACTAACGGTGGCAATCGCAAAATATTTGTAATTGTAGTTTGAGATATAATTAAAGTTGAATGATAAGAATGTATGTGTATATATGTGGTGTTGAATCCTGTTAGAGTGAAGTCTGCCAAAGATGTTAGGCTCAGCCTTCATCACTGCCATGACTGATCCTCATAAACCCTTGCATTACAAGGATCTGATTCTTTGTTTACCAGTTGGTTTATGGTGTTGGTGTCATGATTCAGCCTCAAGAGCTAGTGGCATTAAACTTGTCTCCCAAGAAAACCCTCACCTCCCCACCAGAAAGACCCTCTCTTCTTCACCTTGGAAGACCCTATCCTTTTCATCCTGGAAGGTCGTCTCCTCCCACCATGGAAGACCTCTCTCCTCCCACCATGGAAGACCTCTGTCGAAGGACTCACCGAAGGGTCCGAGGCGGTAGTTGATGGTGACGACGACGATACCCTCCGAGGCAAGCTTCTCCCCCGGGTAGAGCCTCCCGCCGTTGGAGTAGAAGGATCCGCCGTGGATGTAGAAGAGGATGGGCATGGTGGCGTTGGTGGGGCCTCCTGCCCTACGCCCCCCTTCTAGCTGGAAAATAGCCACATGACAAGAGGATTTTATTTGTTCAGGACTCGGGCGAAGACATCTCATCTTGTGCAACTTTTAAAAACATTCGAAGGAGATAAACATTTAGTAAAGTACATCCTTTTAATTTTCCAAAAGAAGGAACAGAGAAGGGGGCCAGGTGAGGGTATTCCCTCAAAGGCCCAGTCCTCTGTTCTTAACGCTACCTCGCTGTCGCGGGAAATGGCGAATAGTATGAAAAAAAAACAAAATATATATATATATATATATATATATATATATATATATATATATATATATATATATATATATATATATATATTATTTATTACACTTGATCTCCATTTCCCGCGTCAGCGAATTAGCGCCAGAAAACAGACAAAAAAGTCCACATTCGTTCACACAGTCTCTAGCTGTCATTTGTAATGCACCAAAACACACAGGATACCAGCTCTTTTTATAAGCGAAGAAGGATTAATGAAAGTGAAGAGACTAAGATATGAGTAAAGAAAAAAATTATGTAACTGGCAAAAATGAAATACAAGCAGATCAACAGAGGGTAAGGAAGGTTGATAAAAAAAGAGCAGTGTTAGATGGAAGTAAAGAAAGATTTATACAAGTTAGATAGATCAATAAACAATGTAAAGGACTCACGCTGGCTGCAACATTCAGAACATGTACAACATACAGGACAGCCGATCGACTGTTTAGATCATGTCGTGCAACGTTCAAAACATTCATCACATGCAAAAAAAAAAGAACTACAATTAACCCATTCATAGCCCATACTAGTTCATTCACATCACATAACGAGCCATCCAGAGCACGTCGTGTTCCGCCCCCATCACCCAGCCGTCGTGCAGAGCACGTCCCTGGGTGTTAGGAACACGTCGGTCACGTGAGGTGGTAACGGGAGGCCTTAGTGAAACATTGGCTTCAGTGCCCTTGAGGTCTAAGTCAGTAGCTCTGGTCCCAAAGTCAGTGGAATCGGGTTCCCTGATCAGTAAATACTCTTTCAGGATCCACAGACGAGCCGAGGATCCGTCAGATGTTCTAGGGACCCACCAGATGTTCTAGGGACCCAGCAGATGTTCTAGGGACCCACCAGATGTTCTAGGGACCCAGCAGAGTTGGTCCAGCAGATGTTCTAGGGACCCACCAGATGTTCTAGGGACCCACCAGATGTTCTGGGGACCCAGCAGATGTTCTAGGGACCCACCAGATGTTCTGGGGACCCACCAGATGTTCTAGGGACCCACCAGATGTTCTGGGGACCCAGCAGATTATCTCAGTCTATAATCATAATCATATTATTCATCTGGATTTAAAAGCGAGTGTTTTAAATTATGCCCTTTACAC
Organism: Panulirus ornatus; assembly: GCF_036320965.1. Lineage (NCBI taxonomy): Eukaryota > Metazoa > Arthropoda > Malacostraca > Decapoda > Palinuridae > Panulirus > Panulirus ornatus. The sequence goes on from NC_092261.1 coordinate 1,517,508, forward strand.
GGCTGCCAGAACTGTACATGACCAGTTCAACTCAAATATAGACTAATTACTGTATATACTGTCGTAATTAGAACATAATGATCATCATGCTTCATACTCCGGACCCTGTGTTTGTATATTAACGAATGTAATTAGCAATCTAGCGCAATTTTTGGGGTCAGTTTAATTGTTTTATATCAGATCATTGCACTAGACCACAGTGGAATGACGGGTGAGTTTGAGACCTACGCAGCCTCTAGGACTAGTGGTGTATCCTGCGTCTCCTGTACAGTAGGTAGGTCAAGACATTCGTCCAAGCAAAGCCTTGAAAAGTATGAGCATAATCAGTGGTAAGGAAACCAGACAAGTCTATCTCTCTCATCCTAACACCACTGCCTGTGGCGAACGATCAACTTACAAGATGAGCTCATGTTTCTAACTCTAGCATGCAGTCACCTAAGATTAGAGAGATTTTTTGTCGAGAAATACAGAGATGATTTTACACATTTATCCTCAACAAGCAATATGATGAATGTGACGTCACAGTTACTGTGTATGAAATTGATGTAGGCTGTACCAGGGACAAGGCAACGGCCGTGTCACCATCAGACTTGTTGTGCCGCCATCCCCACGCACCACCAGTATTACTGTACCAACACCAAAACATCTCGGATGATTTGCGTCGCATATCCCTTACGAGTTGCCGGTGTGAAGCTCTGTAGAGGATGGTGCATAGAACATAAGAACACTTGCTCCCTGCCATCAGTCATCTAACATGTGGTACGAGTGTGCATTACTGTATCACAACTCTCCTGTCTTGAAGCCTCATCTGATAGGGTTAACCAGTAAACTATTTTGTATGACGTAGTTAAGATGGAATAAGTAGTTGACTTACGGAATCTCCAGACTGAAAACAACATAGTGTCTCTACATACGGTTGTCTCAACTCTGCAGCTGGAGGGGGCAATGCTCCCCTTGTAACCCAGCCTAATTGCAATGAATTGTAGAAGAATGTTATCAAAAATAACCGGACTTCTTCCTTACGAACTCAACTGTTCGCCATAATTATCGCCGTCATGTTTTCAGAAACTACAACCACAGACACACTTAAGTATTTCTGGCCCTCTCCTCACCGCTTGCCCTAAATACCTGAGACATGCTTGTCTGAGGCCAGGTATGCGAGCATTACTGGTAAAGTGTTTCAAGTCAAACTGTTGTGGATTCCATCTCATAGCTGCGCGAGAGCAAGATGAAGTCGATGTTATCCATTTTCTGCACGTAGTAGGTGTGTTTACTGTGTGGAATGATTGTAATCTAATGAATTGCCCCTGGAATCCAACTAAGGCCCTTTGTGCCCCGTGTAATCCCCTTGCGTTTCAGTTTGCAGGGTGGACATGGGTTCCAAAATAAGCTAGCCATCACTATCGACGAAAGGCTAGAAAATCTGTGGAATTCAGGACCTTCTGCAGGACCGGTGGACAAGAGTTCCCTGCGTAATGTATGGGTGAGAGCAGTGTACCAGGGTAAGGTTAGGGTGCCTGTCTTATGGATGAGTGAGGGTAACCCAGGTAAGAGAGGGATCCTTGTATGATGAATAACATATTTTCCTCACGCATTCAGCAGATCAGCGCACTAAACCAACCCTGATGTGATGGCGAAGGATCAAAGCTCTTAGAAGAGTGTCGGGCGGTGCAAAGTGGTTATGTAAACTCAGCATCGTAGACAACCGTAAATATAGACTCTTCGGGTCTTTACCGACTGGTAGGGCCATTAAGAGAGACGGGATCCCGTGATTACATCGTCCCTGGCGCCGCGGGGTCATATGCTACAGAGGATGACTGAGGGGATAAGAGAGGCGACTGCGACCTTGGGTCATGAGCCTGTTAACAGTGGCCGTCTGTTGCTGCCACACACTTCCCTACGGGGGCTGCTTGCCCCCCATTGTAGCTCCGAAAACAGTGGCTCTCTGTTGGTGCTGCTGCCGCGTTCCCATCCCGCGGCTGGTGGTCGCCCTGGGCCCTATCCTTTCCACCGTAGCCGTCAAGGTACATGTGTCTGAGACATAGATAAAGTAAGCTTTTTCTTCGCTCAGATTGGTTCACAAATGTTGAAGGATGTAGTAAGAATGCCAGGAGTATGTGGTTGGTGTGGCGTGGGTCAAGGTGGCCGGGTCAGACCTTACCCTGCCCTGATAAGTCGTTATTATGATCATCAACCACACATGCTTGCTGGGCCGCCAGTGCTGGACACACTCCAAGTCTACCAACCACACCACATCCATCCTGGCTCGGATCTAGGGTACTGTAGATGCAGTGGTAGGGTACTGTAGCGGCAGTGGTAGGGTACTGTAGCGGCAGTGGTAGGGTACTTTTGCGGCAGTGGTAGGGTATTGTAGCGGTAGTGGTAAGGTACTGCAGCGGCAGTGGTAGGGTACTTTTGCGGCAGTGGTAGGGTATTGTAGCGGTAGTGGTAAGGTACTGCAGCGGCAGTGGTAGGGTACTGTAGCGGCAGTGGTAGGGTACTTTTGCGGCAGTGGTAGGGTATTGTAGCGGTAGTGGTAAGGTACTGCAGCGGCACTGGTAGGGTACTGTAGCGGCAGTGGTAGGGTACTGTAGAGGCAGTGTTAAGGTACTGCAGCGGCAGTGGTAGGGTACTGTAGCGGCTGTGGAAGCGTACTGTAGAGGCAGTGGTAGGGTAGTGTAGCGGCAGTGGTAGGGTACTGTAGCGGCTGTGGAAGCGTACTGTAGAGGCAGTGGTAGGGTAGTGTAGCGGCAGTGGTAGGGTACTGTAGCGGCAGTGGTAAGGTACTGCAGCGGCAGTGGTAGGGTACTGTAGCGGCAGTGGTAGGGTACTGTAGAGGCAGTGGTAGGGTACTGTAGAGGCAGTGGTAGGGTACTGTAGCGGCATTGGTAGGGTACTGTAGAGGCAGTGGTAGGGTACTGTAGCGGCAGTGGTAGGGTATTGTAGCGGCAGTGGTAAGGTACTGCAGCGGCAGTGGTAGGGTACTGTAGCGGCTGTGGAAGCGTACTGTAGAGGCAGTGGTAGGGTAGTGTAGCGGCAGTGGTAGGGTACTGTAGCGGCAGTGGTAAGGTACTGCAGCGGCAGTGGTAGGGTACTGTAGCGGCAGTGGTAGGGTACTGTAGAGGCAGTGGTAGGGTACTGTAGAGGCAGTGGTAGGGTACTGTAGCGGCATTGGTAGGGTACTGTAGAGGCAGTGGTAAGGTACTGCAGCGGCAGTGGTAGGGTACTGTAGCGGCATTTGAAACCCGCTAACCTCTCTTCCTGTGGTATTACCTACTGTGGTGAAACCAGGAAAATATGGTTTATTCTTCGCTACCGTTTTCCTGGTGGAGCTGGAAAATTATTTCCAGGATCTCAGGTGGCCTGAGTTCCAGCGTCTCCGCTCCCACCAACCTACTCCACCGCCACCTGCACACGTCTCCAACACTCACCAACACTGCTGCTTTCCAACGTGAACATACCCCTTCAACTCTCACTAACATACTTCCACCCTTCTCATCAGCATACTCATTATCTGTCACCATCACGTTACTTTGACTAACACACACACACACACTCACACACACACACACACACACACACATGGTATGAACACTCGACCTTATGCCTACGGGAATCCAGGGAAGGTAGCATTCTCTGGCTCACTTATTCCACTGGTGAGTCAGTAAGAGGGTGCTTGTACTCACGAGCGGCGTGTAGACGTTGAGTGTGAGGCAGTCCTCAGACATGAGGTACTCGCGGATGTGCTTTTGCTTCAGGAAGAGGTACCCGTCTCGCTGGCCGGGTCCTCCGTCCCTCTTGGTGTTGCTCCCGAAGTACTTCTTAGAAGTCCTCCCGTCTTCAGCCGACGGCGACGCCTTCTTGGACTTTTCTTTTTGTCTCACAAAGGAGTCCGTGTTGTCCAAGAGGTCTTTATGTTTTACAGTGTCACTGCTGGTTTGCTCGGGTTCTGAGAAGAACTTGGAGACGTGCTCGGCTCCGGCACTACCAGCCAAAGGAGCCTCCTTCTTTGTCACACCCGTGTTTACCTTCCATAGTCTTCTCAGTAAGGATGTATCGTTATTTTTTAACTGTGTTTCATTACTACTCGGTTGGAAACTGATACGGGAACTACTACTACCACTACTACTACTACTACTACTACTACTACTACTACTGCTGTGGCTGCTATCATCACCAGCGGTGTGTGAGGTGGCCCTTGGCCCGCTCGTCCGAAACACTTCCTCGTCACGAGGCACAAGTACCGTGTCGTCCAGGTTCCACTCGTGGCAATCTGGCTTTGTTCCGTCCCCTCCACTACTGTCACATCCTTCCTCCTTCTCATTCCTTACTTCCTCGAGTTTGTGTGCTTTCTCTACCGTCTTCCTGGCCTCATCCTCGAGTTCCTCCACTTGCTCCTCGTACAGGTTCTGCCCGAGTTCCATAGCCAGGGCCCTCCTGAGCTGGTCCTCCAGCTGTCCAAGATCGACGTCAGAGTGGACGGTGTCCCACACGTCGTTCTCCAGCGGCTGGTAGCACATGGCCCCGAACTGTCGTGCGTCCAGCACCCCCTCCCAGGGCCCGGCATCCTCAGGTGCCTGCAACAACACAAGACTTAGCAACACTGACATTGGTATGGCAGTAACACAGAGTTAGCAACACTGATATTGGTATGGCAACAACATAGAAATAGCAACACTGTCATTATTATGGCAACAGCACAAAGTTAGCAACAGTCATTGTCATGGTAACAGTGGGGGCTGTGTTGAAAAGCCACCAGACTGTGGAAACTTACGCGAGCCCCACTAATGTCTGCTTGAGACTGTTGGATGTGTGGGAGTAATACAAACGGGAGAGTGTTCACGCCAGAAGGAAGGATGTGAAGTTGAGAAAATGGTCGGAGGAGAATAGAGAAATGAAAGCGAGACTCAGAATTCCAGGATAAGGGGAGAATAAGGAAAATGAAGGATGGAATAAGGAAATGCAAATGAATATTAAGTAAATATCTCATGCTGCTTACAGTGGGGTAAGGAAGGAGAGGCCAGATACAAGAGGCAGGGGGTATGTGACAGCCGTCTGGATAGAGAGACGTGAGGAAAAGTATATCAAGATGGTGGTCAGGAGGAAGCTTACCCTGGACCAGTAGGTACGTACACATGATAACACACAATGTTTTGCCGTAACACTGGGTATCCTCGCCTCTCCAGAGGTCGTTATAAATTTTGTGTTTATGAGATGAAGGTTTTCACGACTTTCTCTAAGGAAAATCATATCCTCTGAAAGTGTTCCTTGTGCTGACAGTCTTCAGACACCACAAGAACACACTTCTACTTGTATATCACACCACAAGAAATGTAATAACTTTTTTAGAATGTAAGAACAATAATTTCTTTTTGGTTCTCTTAGCTTAAAGCATGATTGAGAGCTGTTAGTGTTCCGGAAAGCTTTTTCAAATAATCCAAGCACAGTTATCAGTAGTGAAGTATTGCAGTTCATCGCGTCAGTTTGATTTGTGTTGATCTGTTGACGTAGGTAACTTTGGAGAACATGATATGTAGTGTGAAGCTGACGGAGTCTAAGGTTCCAGTGTGACGAGAGATTCTTTCCAGGAAGATTTAGATGGGGGTGGAATATGGAAGGGCGAGGAGAGGGAGAGTGATGGGAGTTACTGCCAAGGGAAGCCAAAATGGAAGGGACAGTGTTGTGAGGAGATGGGAACCAAGGGGTGAAGGGAAAGGGTGAAAAGTGCTAAGAGCTAAGGGGGAAGGGAGAGTGGTGCGAGGTGCTTCTAAAGGGAGTCAAGGACAAGGTTGGGCTGTCATCTGTGTGGGTTCACAAGGAATCAAATACGTAGGTCAGTAGTGCTCCACTCCCCCGCCCGCCAGACTATAGTATCCACACTTCACTACTCCTCGCTTCACCTCCAACACTTTGACACACATTCACACGGATGATTTAAGGCCGGTGCAGTGTAGATGCCTTGCATGGAGTTAAACAAGGGAGATGGTTTGCTTGGAGTTAAACAAGGGAGATGGTTTGCTTGGAGTTAAACAGGGGAGATGGTTTGCTTGGAGTTAAACAGGGGAGATGCCTTGCTTAGCCTCACATAGGGGAGATGCAATGCTTGGCCTCACACAGGGGAAAAGCCTTGCTTAGTTTCAAACAAGGGTGTTGCCTTGTTTGGTCTCACACAAGGGAAATTCCTTGTTTGGCTTCACACGGGAAATGCCTTACATGGTCTCACACAGGAGAGATTCCTTGTTTGGATTCATACAAGGAATATGCCTTGTTTGGACTTACGCAAGGGAGATGCCTTGTTATGATAAACACACACATACATGCACACATATAGGCACATATACAGTTTGCCTGTTAACTGGTTTGTATGAAGCGTACAGTAAGTCTTGGGAAGGAGGTGAGAGGTGCGAGCAAGTTTTTAGACTTAGGATGAATTAGTTGTTTGTTATAGGAAAATAGACATTATGTGTTTCTTTGACGACTAAAAATTTTTAAGCTTAGTTTGGTGGGTCTTCTATTTCCTAGGATGAAGGTGGGCTGGACCCATGAGGCGCCTGTCCATCTCAGTGTTGGCTGCTCTGTCCCTCAAGGTTCAGTGGCGACTACACAAAAGGCATATCCTGTCCTTCACAGCCAGGAGGAACGCACACTATAAACTCTAGCCATTTTAATCAGTCGTCTAGCCTACCCCTCTCCATCTCACCCCTGACCAACACCTGACCCAAGGCCTCACAACTCTGCGTTCTTTGGATCTCGCTAAGGTTACATCATTCAACTCTTGCTGAGCTTGCGTCCTTCGGTTGTTTGGACGCAGTCTCAAGTTTCATTCCTCTGGCAAGAGTACAGTGTTTATTCTAGGGCTTCCTTCATTATGTAATGTCTGTAGTCATGAAAGAAGTTGTTGATATAACCAGCTATGGGGTTGCCGAGGCACTTGGGGATGCTAGTATCAGTGTTTCTTTGTCAGAAATATTTTTTAATTGTGCCAGTTTGACCTCGCTGTCGTGCTACCCTCGTGGGGTCAGTGTGGTGTCAAAAAGTTTGAGCAAAGTCTCTAATGGACCTGATGGTTACTCTCACCATGTTAGAAGGCCAGCTGTTTTGGTTCGGTGGGCAGTTGCCTTGTCTCAGTGGCCATCTGTTAGGCCTAGGTGGCCAACTGCCTTGTCTAGGTGAGGTATATATCAAGTGGGACCTCGTGCGACCTCATGCGACAGCACTGACCTTTGACCCAAGGTGTCCTGCTCATCATCATTACACTGCCTCTTGACCCCACCACACTTCTTGAAGGGTTTCCTTGAGGATCTGGGGTGTAGCTTCTGCTTCTGGTGATCGTATACATATTATACATATTCGCCGTTTGATAAGAACAGAGGACTGAGCCTAAGAGGGAATATCCTCACTTGGCCCTCTTCTCTGTTCCTTCTTTTGGAAAAATAAAAACTGGAAGGGAGGATTTCCAGCCCCCGCTCCCTCCCCTTTTAGTCACCTTTAACGACACTCAGGGTTGCTGGTATTACTTCTGCACCCATAATCCAGGAAATCCTTCAGCTCCAAGGTTGCACCACTTCCAGTAGCAGGGAAATGATGGACCCTTTTGGACAAAGAAGGTGTTTTACGAGAGCGTACAATGATAAGTCTTTCTTTAGTGCTGGAGAACAATGTATTTTTTCAATGCTGGTAAACAAAACTGTTCATGACTGCAGGAGAACAAGTGTATGAAAGAAGGACCTCAAGGGCCGAGTGAGTTACGTCACCAAGATGAGCAATATAAGTCTTAAGGTGTTGACTGTCTGTGCGTCATGATGTAGACCAACCACTTCACTGATGGTGGGTCCAGCCATGCGTGGCAGCACTCCTGCCTGACCACTGTATGTACGTCATGTTTATTGTCAACTCGCCAGGCTCGACGATAGAACCTTGAACACGACGGTATGGCTGTTAAGGACGACATTAATACCTTTAAGAGCGATGATATTAACTCTTGAGCACAACGATACGACCCTGGAGTACGATGTTGCCCATGGTATCGTCAAGTCCACCAGAATACTTGTAGCATCGTCTTGTGCCGAGGACTGATCTCTCCTACAAGCAGGGTTGAGAGATCCTCATACATGAACTATTTATTGGACCATATGTGAGGTGCGTGTTCCTCCCAGCCCTCCAGACTGCCCTGCAGCGCCACAGACACGGCCTTTAAAGGGTAGAATTGGAACAGGAGGAGAGTCGACGGTGTGGCAGAGGTTGGCACAGATGTCAAATATCGTCTGGCAATTTTTCATGGTCAAAGGAGGGAATGGTGTCCATACTATCCCATGTTGGTCTTTGTAGTCTGGCTCAGGTTTGGTCCGCCAATATTTCGGGGGTGAGAAAGGATCGATTTGGCCTCAAAAGTATGCATGTAATCAACTGCAAACACTCTCAGTTGGATGTATGTGGGGCTTGGCTGTGGATGGTATGTCCTGGCTAGTGCATTATACATGACATCTAGGAAGCGGATCTTAGGAGTTATGGCTATTGTGTGATTATGAGACTCCCTCCCACTAAGGTACAAATAGGTAATTACAAACATTATTGCCATTTTTTCTTTTTCCTGCATTTCATACACCAGTGCTTCCTTCTTCGTAGCAAGATGGCGTCAGGAACGTAAGAATTGTGGCCTTATATCCACACGTCTACTGTCTTCCTCTTACACACACACACACACACACACACACACACACACAATATATATATATATATATATATATATATATATATATATATATATATATATATATATATATATATATATATTTTTTTTTTTTTTTTTTTTCAAACTATTCGCCATTTCCCGCGTTAGCGAGGTAGCGTTAAGAACAGAGAACTGGGCCACTGAGGGAATATCCTCACCTAGCCCCCTTCTCTGTTCCTTCTTTTGGAAAGTTAAAAAAAAATTGAGAGGGGAGGATTTCCAGCCCCCCGCTCCCTCCCCTTTTAGTCGCCTTCTACGACACGCAGGGAATACGTGGGAAGTATTCTTTCTCCCCTATCCCCAGGGATAATATATATATATATATATATATATATATATATATATATATATATATATATATATATATATATATATATATATATATATATGTATATATATATATATATATATATATATATATATATATATATATATATATATATATATATATATATATATATATATATATATATATATATATATATATAATGTGAGTGTGTGTGTAAGCAGACCAGAGAAGATGGCTTGGATTCACATGAGCCTTGGTCCCACATGGAAAAAGAAGGAAGCAGTTCAGAGCGCGTTTGTTTTAATCATGTGATCAGCATATTCATGGTGATGAAAACTATTGCAACAACCAACCAACGTGTTTACTTCTTTTTCCTCATTTATTCATTCAGACAGACAGATACATATATACATATATATATATATATATATATATATATATATATATATATATATATATATATATATATATATATATATATATATATATATATATACAGTGAACGAGAGATCGGATGTGTGATAACGAGGCCGGAAGGACTGGATTCTTACTTGAATATGTTTGCAGGTGATGATGATGATGATGATGATGCCAAGGTTAGGTGGGAAGTAAAACGCAAGAAGGATTGCGTTAGTTGACAAAGGGACCTTGAAAAACTGCGAAGTTGGTCTGATACATGGTTGATCACATTCAGCCGGAATAAATGTAGGGTAATGAAGATGGGATGCAGTTGGAGAAGACCTCAGCATGATTATTATCTGGAAGGATGAGCTTAATGTTGGTGTTTGTGTGTGTGTGTGGCGTGTGTGTGTGTGTGTGGCGTGTAGAGAGAGAGAGAGAGAGAGAGAGAGAGAGAGAGAGAGAGAGAGAGAGAGAGAGAGAGTATTTAACCGTAGGAGTAAAGACGTGGTACACATGCACAAAGTTAACAGATGGGGAAACACAAGTGTTAAACTCTCTACCTGTAATTCTCATATGATAAACACTTGAGAATATGGCACTGTTGATAGGCTGGGATGAGTCTAAGTTGTGGGCATGAGGGGTGGGGACCGGGTCCCATGCTCCGTGACATGGCTACAGTAGGGGAGCAGTTTGAGTGGCGACCCAGCGGCCCCTTGAATGACTGGTGTAACACGGTGAATGCGAGGAATTGCCGATGAATAAAGTCATCACGACCTACCCTTGCAGATACCCCGGCCCTCTTGGCTGGGGCACGGCAAGAGTTGTGCATGTAGGAATGGACACACGGCGCTTGAGGGGTGTGGAAAGTGTGTGTATAGGGTAAGGAAGGTGCTTGTTTGGTTAGAGAATGTGTTCTGTGCTTGCAAGGGTGGAGCATGTGCTCTGCGTGAGCTTTTCTAAAACGTAAATGAGTACTAAGTGTGCTTGTAGGAGGGGTTAGGATATGTAATAACTTTGCCTGTTGGAAAGGAGAAGGGGTGCTGTCTCGTGCTTCATTTAGGAAATATTAAGCTTACTTGAACATGGTATGTTTCAAGATGTGGAGGAGGCACACTCGGTATGGTCGGCAAAGGCTGTATACTGGATGACTCTGTTGTCTAAGGAGGTGGGGAGCAAACAGACAATGTATGGTAGCAGACTGGAGGCAATGCTGGGTGGTATTCTCGCAAAGCTATCATAGCAGTTGCTTGTGCAGCTAAGTGACTAGCAAGCAGGAAGGGATCACGACAGTGGGTGTTCATGCCTTGAAAACCAGTTCATCAGTTTACTTTGTGACGTAACACCAGCATGGTGGGGCAACTCTGGTAAAGTTGGATTGTGGATGTGGCTCATAGCTTTATGCTGAGCTTGTCTCGTAAATGCGTTAGTAGATTTCTCTATGCTGGAGCCTTATCTTTGCTTCAAAAGAAGTCTTAAATTCATCCATAGTGAAGCGTTGAGTTTGCCGTTAGAAAATTTTCATGTTTGCCCTTAAAGAATTTCTAAGTTTGCCTTCAGAGGAGAATTAAGTTTGCCTTTAAAATAGTGTTAAGTTTGCCATAGAGAATATTTAACTTTGTCTTTAGGAGAGTGTTAAGTTCGCCTTTGGAGAACCGTTAAGTTCGGCTTCAGTCTTGGTAATGTTTTTTATATCTGATCTTTCATATCTGGTGCCTGTGTGGCGGCCAGTCGCTGGGTCGTGAAGGCAGACTTGCTATATCTACAGGCGCGGGTGTGGTCATCCGGCGGTTCGGTGTAGCAAGGTCTGCTTGCTTCTCAACACAACTTCTTTGTTTTGCCTGGCTGTAGCTTTTGCCAACTCTCCAAAAAGTTTGAGAATGTAGTAATTCTTTCCTTATTTCTTTACTCAAACAAACATTTGTTAAGATAGCTGACAGTCCATTGGTACTCAGGATACTCCAGTATAAAACACAGGTTCTGATTAAGCGTTGAAAATAAATTGGAAATTCGTCTTTCCATCGTTTTCTTATTGAGGAATCACTGAGCTATTTGTATCCAGACTCCAGTGATATTTTAGTGTGAATAATGATGATAAAGGCTGGATGTGTTGGGTGGTGGGCAGGTTAGCCAGGCCGGATATCTATAATAAAACTAATATACGAGGAAATCCTGTTGATTGACGCGGGGGTGGGGGGTAGAAGGTACTGGTGGGTAGATAGGAAGGGATGAGGCAGGGTGAAGGATGGGACAAGGGAAGGGACAGTTCCAGAAGCAAGAGCCAGAGGGCTAGGGCAAGGGTGGAACGAATACCGAGCCAGAGAGATAGGGAAGGGATGGGACATCCACTGAGCTAGGGGGATAGGGTAGGGATGGGGCAGGTATCGATCAAGGGATAGGAGGCAGGAGGATCGTGCCCTTCACTCTGAGAATTGATTCACAAAGGCTCCAGGTGCAGGGAGAACCACCCTCTTACCTCCCGTGGTATTGATTGGGAAAGTGTGGCCACTGTTCATGAGGGTAGGTGTGGCCACTGGCCATTAGAGTAGTTGTGGCCACTGGCCATGAAGGGAGACGTGACCACTAGCCATGGGGAGGCGTGGCCAGTTAGTTATAAAGGGAACCACATGACAAAGATTTTGTCCCAGGTTAGAATTTTCGTCGCTGTAAAATGCCCCGCCTGTAGTGCTGACAGTGACATGAACACAGAATGTGTGGTACAGATAGTAACGTGGACACACTTGTAAGTAACCCTTGTAGTGTTATGAAGAAGTAGCGAGGCCAGGCAGAGGAGACATAGGTTAGTAAAGGAAGAACTGAAGTGTAAATTCTTACATTTCACGTGGCGGAATTCGAGGTATCTCGAGTCGACGGGAATGTAGAGACGATACCTGGAGGATGTGATGATGATGACGTCTTTGGTTGGACTGACCAACTTGTAGGGCGGCTCAGGCATGGTGAGGGTCAGGCATGGTGAGGGTCAGACATGGTGAGGGTCAGACATGGTGAGGGTCAGACATGGTGAGGGTTAGGCGTGGTGAGGCTCAGGGGGAGAGGCTAACGTGCACCACTACGGTCTGAGTGTCGATGATGGTGACGTGGTTGGCGGTGGTCCAGTTCTGGAGGGAGTAGGATGTTGTGAAGAGTTGTGTAGCAGGGAGAGCCGTTGTGGAGGGTTGTGTAGCAGGGAGAGCCGTTGTGGAGGGTTGTGTAACGGGGAGCGCCGTTGTGGAGGGTTGTGTAACAGGGAGCGCCGTTGTGGAGGGTTGTGTAGCAGGGAGAGCCGTTGTGAAGAGTTGTGTAGCAGTGAGAGCGGTTGTTAACGTTGATACAACTGGTACGAACGTTGACGCACTAACATCCACCAAATCTATCCATCAGTGTGTGTGTGTGTGTGTGTGTGTGTGTGTGTGTGTGTGTGTGTGTGTGTGTGTGTGTGTGTGTGTGTGTGTGTGTGTGTGTGTGTGTGTGTTCGCAGGATCTGCTGTAGTTTCTTCAGGAAGGAGGAAAGAGGACCTTGGAATCTGGAGGTAAACATTTGTCGAAGCTAAAGGGGTGGATGAACAGCTGGCCTGCTTGTGAGCCGGCTATCTTTCTCTCGTTCTTCTTGAACATTCTGGTGAAGAACTGTTAAAAGGATGTATTTACTTAAGTATACTGTCAAATTACCTCAAGATAGATCTTCTGCCATTTCCTTTTGAGAATCATGTCTTTTTCATGTGAAGGGTTACTCCCCACTCTCGCTCGTACAATGTTGTCTTGTGTGATCCCTTTCCTAGGTAAATTGTTGTCTGCTTCAGTTTCGCAAATACGATCTTTTGCTTAGTATTCATATCCATGTTAACGTAAGTCATTGTTATATATGATATTTAACCATGTTCCTTTCATGAGTCGTTACTATAACTGTTACTGATGGTCGCTCCATTCCTTCCACCTCCTGCTCTTCCTCTTCCATAATATTCTTTCCTTCTCAACGATCTAATTATCTCCATCTTTCCTATCTATTACCTTTGCTTCTGTAGTTATCCTTCTTATGTCTCACGTCTCACTTGTCTGCCCCTGCTCTCCCTTCCCAGACACACACCTGCTAATATTAACTTAGAGCGTCCCCTCAAGGTGTCCTCCACGCTCCTCCCTCATGTATTTCCCAGTCTTCCTTCTACTGTCTGCACGATGGTTGCCTCTCAGTGGCTTCAGAAGTTCCCATACCTTTTTCTCTGTAAGACTTCCCTCTTGCCTCACTTCATCTCGCTCTAGTGTCACACCACATCTCACGACCGATCTGTTCCTCCTCAGTTCCCTCGTTATATTATCCCGACAGAATTCAGTCGGATTCAGGTATTCGCAGCCGCCTTCTGTCTAACATCCATCTTCGTGCTCGTCCTCCTTCCCTGACACTCATCTCGACGTTGAAGATTTCATCTCTAATGCTCTCTATATATCTGATCTCCCTATCACTCTTCGTTGTCAGCTCTCTCATAATATTAACTTCAATTTCCTTCACAAACTTATTCATTCATACTATCTAATCTGAATCTGTGGCTCAGTATGACTGCTGCTCTTTATCTTTAGTCTTGCCGGTGTCAGCGGCTAATCCATTGTGCATCCCATGCTCATCCCGTGAGCGGTGGCGCAAAAGGATTCTCTTTATTACTCTCCATCCTCTCTCCTGGCTCGCTGCCCCCCCCCCCCCCCTCTTCAGTGGGCCACTTATTCCTGCCATGTTCCACACCATCTACCTCAATGTTAACATCTATGGCGTTGTTCAAGACTTCTTCCTCCATCATTCGTGTGAGAGATGTTATTGCATGTCTGTGTACGAGCCTGGATGGACTTGATACGGTTGTGGTGCTAAAGTGCAGTTCGATGACGACGGCTCTTAGGTATCAGGAGATGACTGTGGTGGCCTCTTTCCTTCCTTGAATGTCCTCAGCCTGGGTCTGTCGGAAGGAGTTCCCATCCATCCTAGACACTGCCCGGGCTATGGTCATCCACCCTCTGCTGCAATATATGTTCTCTGTCTGTGTCACCTTCACTGACACTCTTCCAAACTTAACTTCCCAGGTAAACTACCTGATAACTTCCCAAGTAAACTGCCAGTTAACTTCGCAGCTAACTGTCTGTCAACTTCCCAGGTAAACTGCCTGTTAACTCCTCAGACAGCCAACATTATGAGCTCCCAGCGAAGCAGCCGAGGAATTCTTGGGGAACTCTGCTTGGCGTGATCATAACCTTTCCCAGAATTATGGGACGTATTGATTGTGCAAACACGGCCTGCTGAGGAAGCCGTGCCTGGCTTGATGCGTGCAGCCTCGTCGTGCTAAGGGTTCGTCCCATCGTGCTCCAAGGTAGTTATTCCCTCATGCTCCAAGGCGATAACATCGTGGTTAAGTTTGGTGAACTATAAGTGACATGTGGAGGAAAGAATATTTCTAGGCACGGAGGTGCTCGAGAGGCCGGTGTGATGAGGGAGCTACTAAAGATGAAGAATGGCCTCCGTTTCTTTAAGGCTTCAGCAGTGACGGGAAGTGGACTGGTTCAACAATGTACTGATAACGGGAACTGGAAGATAAGGTAGTGCCTTAGATTACTAAGGCATATTGGAGGTTCACTTAGAATACAAAGGCATATTGGAGGTTCACTTAGAAGGTAACGATAAGATAAGGTCAGTGAAGGAGGACGGGAATAAAGGTTGGGTTGGAGAAAAACGATGTGGATTAGCCGTTCAGTTTTGGACTGGGTTTGGTCAAGAATGGCTGAACGGCTACATCCTTCCTCAATCTTTCATCATGAGGACGAGTATGTCTCTGGCGAGGGGTTAGCAAGGGGAAGTGATGTAAGGTGAAATCTGGCACGAAATTGAAAATATGGCCATTCAGAAGCAATTTTTTCAAGATCATAGATATGGTGATTCCAGGTGAGTTTTTCTTGTGTTGAGTATTTCGTAATGTTTAACTGGATGTGCAGTTTGTATTAGTTTGAAGGTTAGGTGTGATCCGAGTTTTATCAACTACTAAATACTGTTAGTGTGTGTTTTTGATGCATTAGTTGTTGAAAGGTTGGGTTTGTTGTCTTACTACGTGATGGCTGTAAATTCAGAAACGAGAGAAAAAGATGACATTGTGTCAATCTGGAGGGAGATGGATGGAGGGGTCTTAAGTACACTGTTATCTACATAATAGTGAGTATGGTCGGTGATAGTCGTTATCATGTAGTGGAAAAAGGACTAGAAGAGTAGGGTCTTGGGGAACTCCAACACTTGTGGAGAAATAACTGAAATGAGATCCGTCCATCATTGTACGAGATAAAGAGGCGATGTGAAACCTCGAGGTTGGCAGCCAGAGAAGACGGGCAGACCTGGCAGAAGAGTAAGACGATTACCTCGATCAAGGGCTGAGCGATGGTAAACAAACAGTGGGTCAGAAGGTTTGGCTTTATGTAGAGAGGGTGCATAGCGCCTGCATTCTGTAACTTTGGGACATACATGACTCGCTCAGTGACAGCAGACTGTGTATTCTAGTCAGAAAAGAATAGGGAATGGATCGTTCATTTTCCAGGATAATGATTCCCGTTATGTTTTCCACACAGGTGCTCTATTAGTGGGGTCAACAGAGGAGGGACGAGTGCAGCTCGCTGAGTCCACTCAATTAGCCGACCTGTTGCGCCAAATCGTTCGGGATTTGGCTTCACGCTGGGAGATCGTGTTGCCATCGCGTCTCAAGGCTTGCGGCAGCGTTCGTATAAGAGAGACATTAAGGTCAGTCTTTTAAGATGTTGATATGATTTGTGAAATCCTATACTGTTCCCTAGCTTGCTAATGAAAGATTTTTCCAGTTCAAAGTGATAGACACTAAACTTTTACATGAAAAGTAAAAACAAATTCTTAAGATTTTCTGTGACATAAACCTTGCAATGAATTACTAGGTTGTACCAAATCTTTATGGGACTATTCCATAATGGGATAGAAGAGCAGCATGTAAATATTCCAGGATCTTATCCCCAGTACTAGTGCATGGGACACCACACACCTGTACGATACAACTTCTTAGATAAGCCTAATTGCTGGAAGGTAATGTCGGCCACACTGTGAGCCTGACAGGCCAGATCGGTGCGGGTCCTGATAGTGGCTGGACATCAGGTCATGGACGTATTCTTTGATCGCTGTCTGGAGGGACGGGTTGTGGGAGGTGCATCTGGAAGGGTTTTCTAACAGGTTCTTAGGAGTTTTGACTGGAAATGACGAGTTTTGGAGGTAAAAGATTTAGAGAGTCTGTTGGAGTCTTTTGGGAGTGCAATGGAGGAGGAAGTTAGGAAAACATAGGAGAAATAGAAAAATAACAGTTCCTGGAACTCACCCGAGGTGCTGCATATTTGTGTGGTTCAGTAGCATATAATGTTTAACAATGATCATTACAATATGACATACCAGCTAATGCATTGTATAATCAGTGATTACCTGTAAACCTTTGAATATCTGTGTTGCTCGCCTTGTCGTTATGTGTATCCTGTTATATATAATACAGTCGAAGCCTCATAACAGGTCGTCTGACCTTGAAATTGTTCCATTTTTGGATGAAACTGTTAGAGAAGTGGTTGAGGAAGCTCGGTCGGAAAGTAGATGAAGGCTTTCGTTACGACTGTGGGTGAAGGAGGTCGTTTGGGAAGTGGATGAAGGAGCTCATTAGCGAAGTCAAAAAACTTTTTCGAGAGACTTTGATAAGATACACTTTAAGGTGATGTTATGTTAGCAGTGTACAAAGTGGTGTCACAAATGTGTTCGTGAGGATGAAGTTGAAGTATGTTTATATAAGAACAATTTTAGACACACACACACACACACACACACACACACACACACACATACGCGAGCATTAGTGGTGGAAAACTGGAATATGATTAAGCGATAAACCTGTACGTGTTGACGGTATGGAAAAGTTCAAATAGTACGACATTAGAGGAAGTTCACAATACGCTGATCCACGAGCGAGCGCGCAACTCCCTCCCCGTACTGTGTAGCCTCAAGCCTTGTTCATAGGAAGGGAGAGGCGTCCTCGAACACTAGCAGACTGGAAGAGACCACAACAAGGAGTACCACTTGAGATGTGCCGGTCGTAGAAGACGGAAGATCCAGTGAATACAGTAAAACAATGCTCGAGGTTGTGAAGATATGCGATGGGGATAGGGGATTAAGAATGCTTCCCACGTATTCCCTGCGTGTCGTAGAAGGCGACTAAAAGGGGAGGGAGCGGGGGGCTGGAAATCCTCCCCTCTTGTTTTTTTTTAACTTTCCAAGAGAAGGAACAGAGAAGGGGGCCATGTCGTATATATATATTATTCCTAGGGATTGGGGAGAAAGAATACTTCCCACGTATTCCCTGCGTGTCGTAGAAGGCGACTAAAAGGAGAGGGAGCGGGGGGCTGGAAGTCCTCCCCTCTTGTTTTTTTTTAACTTTCCAAGAGAAGGAACAGAGAAGGGGGCCAGGTGAGGATATTCCCTCAGAGGCTCAGTCCTCTGTTCTTAACGCTACCTGGAGAGAATGAGTGGGGAAAGATTGACCAAGAGGATATATATGTCAGAGGTGGAGGGAACGAGGAGAAGTGGGAGACCAAATTGGAGGTGGAAAGATGGAGTGAAAAAGATTTTGAGTGATCGGGGCCTGAACATGCAGGAGGGCGAAAGGCGTGCAAGGAATAGAGTGAATTGGAACGATGTGGTGTACCGGGGTCGACGTGCTGTCAATGGATTGAACCAGGGCATGTGAAGCATCTGGGATAAACCATGCAAAGTGTGTGGGGCCTGGATGTGGAAAGGGAACTGTGGTTTCGGTGCATTATTACATGACAGCTAGAGACTGAGTGTGAACGAATGGGGCCTTTGGTGTTTTTCCTAGCGCTACCTCGCACACATGAGGGGGGAGGGGGTTGTTATTCCATGTGTGGCGAGGTGGCGATGGGAACAAATAAAGGCAGACAGTATGAATTATGTACATGTGTGTATATGTATATGTCTGTGTGTGTATATATATATATATACATTGAGATGTATAGGTATGTATATCGTGCGTGTGTGGACATGTATGTATATACATGTGTATGTGGGCGGGTTGGGCCATTCTTTCGTCTGTTTCCTTGCGCTACCTCGTTAACGCGGGAGACAGCGACAAAGCAAAATAATAATGATGATAATAATAATAATAATAATAATAATATATATATATATATATATATATATATATATATATATATATATATATATATATATATATATATATATATATATATATATATATATATATATATATATATAGTTATTAACTCTTAACTCCAGTACCACGAGAAATATTAGTGAAGGTCTATACTAATTAGATAGCTTTATTATTGATAAAATATGTAAGCAATTCCCCTTCTTGTCCTAATAATAAGTTTATGATACGCTCGTTCTGTCTTGGACAATTTCTTATATACCAAATGGCGTCCTAGCTACAGCTCTTCGTTGTATATCAACTGACATATCTTTCTTGTATCTCCCCTGATGATGTGATTATTACACGAAAGTGCACTTGGGAACTTATCATGTTTCATTTTCCCCGTGGACTCATATATATATATATATATATTGATTGAGAGGGTGAAGGCATGTACAGAGCATCAGATTGGGGAAGAGCAGTGCGGTTTCAGAAGTGGTAGAGGATGTGTGGATCAGGTGTTTGCTTTGAAGAATGTATGTGAGAAATACTTAGAAAAGCAAATGGATTTGTATGTAGCATTTATGGATCTGGAGAAGGCATATGATAGAGTTGATAGAGATGCTCTGTGGAAGGTATTAAGAATATATGGTGTGGGAGGCAAGTTGTTAGAAGCAGTGAAAAGTTTTTATCGAGGATGTAAGGCATGTGTACGTGTAGGAAGAGAGGAAAGTGATTGGTTCTCAGTGAATGTAGGTTTGCGGCAGGGGTGTGTGATGTCTCCATGGTTGTTTAATTTGTTTATGGATGGGGTTGTAAGGGAGGTAAATGCAAGAGTCCTGGAAAGAGGGGCAAGTATGAAGTCTGTTGGGGATGAGAGAGCTTGGGAAGTGAGTCAATTGTTGTTCGCTGATGATACAGCGCTGGTGGCTGATTCATGTGAGAAACTGCAGAAGCTGGTGACTGAGTTTGGTAAAGTGTGTGGAAGAAGAAAGTTGAGAGTAAATGTGAATAAGAGCAAGGTTATTAGGTACAGTAGGGGTGAGGGTCAAGTCAATTGGGAGGTGAGTTTGAATGGAGAAAAACTGGAGGAAGTGAAGTGTTTTAGATATCTGGGAGTGGATCTGTCAGCGGATGGAACCATGGAAGCGGAAGTGGATCATAGGGTGGGGGAGGGGGCGAAAATTTTGGGAGCCTTGAAAAATGTGTGGAAGTCGAGAACATTATCTCGGAAAGCAAAAATGGGTATGTTTGAGGGAATAGTGGTTCCAACAATGCTGTATGGTTGCGAGGCGTGGGCTATGGATAGAGATGTGCGCAGGAGGATGGATGTGCTGGAAATGAGATGTTTGAGGACAATGTGTGGTGTGAGGTGGTTTGATCGAGTAAGTAACGTAAGGGTAAGAGAGATGTGTGGAAATAAAAAGAGCGTGGTTGAGAGAGCAGAAGAGGGTGTTTTGAAATGGTTTGGGCACATGGAGAGAATGAGTGAGGAGAGATTGACCAAGAGGATATATGTGTCGGAGGTGGAGGGAACGAGGAGAAGAGGGAGACCAAATTGGAGGTGGAAAGATGGAGTGAAAAAGATTTTGTGTGATCGGGGCCTGAACATGCAGGAGGGTGAAAGGAGGGCAAGAAATAGAGTGAATTGGAGTCATGTGGTATACAGGGGTTGACGTGCTGTCAGTGGATTGAAGCAAGGCATGTGAAGCGTCTGGGGTAAACCATGGAAAGCTGTGTAGGTATGTATATTTGCGTGTGTGGACGTGTGTATGTACATGTGTATGGGGGGGGGGGGGGGGGGGGGGGGGCCATTTCTTTCGTCTGTTTCCTTGCGCTACCTCGCAAACGCGGGAGACAGCGACAAAGTATAAAAAAAAAAAAAAAAAAAAAAAAAAAAAAAAATATATATATATATATATATATATATATATATATATATATATATATATATATATATATATATATATATATATATATATATATATATATTATAGGGCAAGGAATAGAGTGAATTGGATCGATGTGGTATACCGGGGTTGACGTGCTGTCAGTGGATTGAATCAGGGCATGTGAAGCGTCTGGGGTAAACCATGGAAAGTTGTGTGGGACCTGGATGTGGAAAGGGAGCTGTGGTTTCGGGCATTATTGCATGACAGCTAGAGACTGAGTGTGAACGAATGGGGCCTTTGTTGTCTTTTCCTCGTGCTACCTCGCACACATGAGGGGGGAGGGGGATGGTATTCCATGTGTGGCGAGGTGGCGATGGGAATGAATAAAGGCAGACAGTGTGAATTGAGTGCATGGGTATATATGTATGTGCCTGTGTGTGTATATATATGTGTACATTGAGATGTATAGGTATGTATATTTGCGTGTGTGGACGTGTATGTATATACATTGTGTATGGGGGTGGGTTGGGCCATTTCTTTCGTCTGTTTCCTTACGCTACCTCGCAAACGCGGGAGACAGCGACAAAGCAAAATAGATAAATAAATATTAAATATATATATATATATATATATATATATATACATATATATATATATATATATATATATATATATGTGTGTGTGTGTGTGTGTGTGTGTGTGTGTGTGTGTGTGTGTGTGTGTGTGTCTGTGTGTCTGTGTATGAATGTACGTATATAAAGATTACTTCCTTAAAAGAGTGAGGAACACTCCAATTAGAAGGCATATCAGGAAAAAAAAAAAGATGTCAGGAAAGATGTGAGAGCGTGTGTACACCAAGTGAGTTGGACAGATGCGACAAGGTCGGTAATGATGAATGCAGCGACCATTGAAAAATGTAAAAACTTGTATGAAAGAAGTGAAAGGCTACAAGATAGGATCCCATGACTCTTTCATCCAGTGATACACACCCTCATTCATCGCCGTGTTCGCCTCAATTCACCCCCAGATCTGTTCGCTCCATGTTTATTTCCCCGTTTATCCCGCCATCCATTTGTACCTTATTCATACTATCATGAGTCCCCATTAGTTAAAGTCACCTCAGACCTCCCTATTGTCTTCAATCCTCTCTCCTCCGAAAACTGTTTCTTCTGCAGTTACCTGGTCCATCCCTTCAGGTTATCCCACTAGCTATACCTGGTCATTTCTCTTTTCTCTTAGGTTATATTGATTCACTGCTTCATCTCCACTTTCTTCTTTCATCCTCACTGTACTCATCCCCCATTTATTGACGAGCAGCTTGCCAGATAGTTGTCGTTCCACGAACGCTAGACGTTCTTGGCAAACTTACGACAGATTAACACCTTAATGCCCTGATTACTTTCTTAGAAACAAGTGCTGGGATCTTAGCTCTTACATGACCTTGCTTACTTTTTTATATAGCATTTTTATTTCTCAGACCTGTGTGTGCTTCATTGCAGAGCTGACCTCGGTGGGGACTTATTTCATTGAAGAAGGAATCATGCAATGTTCTTTATGAATGATATAGAGGCTGGAGGAGGCAAGGAAAGGTGTGCACCGTTTGATGCGACACTTTTATCTCGGACGGATCCAGGAAGTAATTTCAGGTTAGGTTACCTTGGTGTCAAGTGTGTCATACACCTGTGTCACGTTGGTGTCAAGTCAGTTGTGAAAATCAGCTCTGGCATGTGACAGTAATGCACTTATCTTCGCTGCTGCTGTATACCTTAAAACATTTTCCGTGCCCACGCGTGGACGCACACAATACAGGCACAGACAGGCAGACAAAACACTGAAAACGTAACGCCAAACAGTGATATCCAGGTCACTCTGAGATATATGTGCTGTCAGCTTTGTTGTCAGGAGGGTCATTAACTTCAACCATAACCTCCCACATCACTGAAATAACCGAGCGGGTTAATGAAGGAAGAGGAAGATGTGGCACGTGATGACCTGCTCGGGTTCTGGAGCAGCTAAATGTAGTTACGGGTAAAGTTTGAGGGTGTCATCTAGAGTTTTAAAGTATCACAAAGTTGAGGCAAGTCTGTGAATTCCCCGGATCCCAGTGGTCCGAACCCTAACCCGTGTTTTGCCAGCAAGTCTGAGGAAAGTGAGACACATGTACTGCTGCACGGTATGTTACTGCTGGTTACTCTGACATGATGCACGGTATGTTACTGCTGGTTACTCTGACATGATGCACGGTATGTTACTGCTGTTGCTGGTTACTTTGACAGAATAGCTATTTCAGGTGTTGTGTCCTTCCTGTAGGTTGTGTTGCACGTTCTCCGTGGCTGCTTCTTGCTGTCTCCTCTTCTTACGTGGAGTGTGTGGTTGTGCTAGTGGTCACTTGTGGAGAGCTGTTCTTCATCTCTTTTCATGCTGACCTCCATCGTATATGTTGTTGTCTGTTTTCTTCATATTTGTTGCTTTCCACTTGACTTTTGGATTAGCTGTTTGTTTCTCTTACCGTATTGCCTACTTGTTATTACTTCGTGTTTATTTGTTTCTTTTTTATCATTTTACGTTTGTCTGGTTTTGTTCCAGTGTGTCGCCTCTCTGTTGTCTTTCTCACTCTTCCTCCTAGTATCCTGCTGTTTTGTCTAGATATATCTCATATATGGCTCTGTATCCCTCCATGTTGGTTGTTAGCTGTCTCCATCATGTTTGGTCCTCCTAGTTGCATGTCTTCTGGTATTCATTTGTTATGTTTGGATGACGCACATGTTTCACTTTGATTCATTCTTCCTGTGTTTGCTGTCTGTATCTGTTTCTCATTCTAATATTGCCTTTAACATTGTCAGTCTTTTATTGTGCTCGTTAACTCTCATCGTGATTATCAACTTTCTTTGTGCTCATCATCTTTCATATTTTCTGTTTCTTTTCCTCCCACCAACTAACTTGACCTTCCATCAAGCTGTGTCGTCATCTTGAGCGAAAAAAAAACATTCTCCGATGTCAAGATGTAGTTAGACCCGGACTATTCCTGTGTGGATGTGACCAGCGATGGTATGACGGTTATCAAAGAAATATTCATTAAAAGTTTAGCGTCCACACGACCTTTGTCGGCCGCTCCCTGGCGGCTG
This sequence comes from Panulirus ornatus, assembly GCF_036320965.1. Classification (NCBI taxonomy): domain Eukaryota; kingdom Metazoa; phylum Arthropoda; class Malacostraca; order Decapoda; family Palinuridae; genus Panulirus; species Panulirus ornatus. The sequence goes on from NC_092261.1 coordinate 1,541,129, forward strand.
TGATAACAATGAATTATTCTTAACAGATAAAGTTTGACCAACATAAACTTTGCTTGGGTCTATTTCATCAGAGTTGATATGATATGGACACATATCTTGGCGTGAAGCGAGTTTAGGAAGTAATTAAAGAAGTTTCCCCTGATAGTTCTCTCGTTTTCTGTTAAACATCCTTTACCTTCATATTTACTTGAATTCCTAATGACTTGGGATTATTTGCTCGCACCTAAACATTTCTTCACGATATTCTCATACTTATTTCTTTGTATTCGTCTTCTCTAACAAAATGATGATTTGTGTGTGTTTGTCTCACCTAGAATAGGGGGAAAAATAGGGCTTTGTGAGGAAATTTTCTCCGTAAGGCGGAGTCTCTTACCATACCCAGGGCAGGATAAGATCTGACCAAGGGTAGGCCTCCGCGGACCCAGCACGGGCCCAACACTTATCCTCTCTCCTCAGTAGTTGCTCCCCTACCTGCTCAGCACCCCTTCACTGGCCTCAACACTTGTTCAGCGCCCGTTCACTGGCCTCAACACTTGTTCAGCACCCGTTCACTGGCCTCAACACCTGTGCAGCACCCGTTCACTGGCCTCAACACCTGTTCACCGTCCTGAACATGCACCTCCTCTTCACCAACACTTGTCCTTCCCCTACACCAGCACCTGTCCTCCCCTTCACCAACACCTGGCCTCATCCCTTTCACCAACGCCCGTCCTCCCCTTCACCAACACCTATAACCCCCCCCCCCCTGTTCACCAACACCTGTACCCCCACCCAATCAATCAGGGTAAGCTAGAGGCCCGGTAGCCTGCTGGGGCTGGAGCTAAATTTAATCCTATTCTGTCTGTCTCATGTGTAGCTCGCTCCACTGACCACCCTTCCGCTCAACTCCCTCACCTCTATTGCTCCCCTGACCCAATTCCATACTCCTCATACACCCTCACACATACTCCTCATACACCCTTCTTGCACATGCAGCATCCAGTCATTCCTCATCTTCACTCTTACTATTCTCACCAAATTTTTAACATCGTTTCATTACGTTGCGAACGGGATCTGTATGTCTGGCCCTCATACACTGTCCTCATACTTACTTATACTCATTTCCTTACTGGCTTTTATGAGGAATTGCTCGTAGGTGTAGAGCGGGTCTCTGTCACTCCCTTCCAGGTGCTGTGGCCTCATAGAGGTGAGAATCCTTCGTCATATTTGCCTCCAGTGGCCACTAAGGTCATCATCGCCAGATCATCATCAAATCCACCACATCATTTCCAACTTCCGTTTTCTTATTGGTTTCTGCCTGGGGCCAGATATGTTTTCTGATTCTTTCGTTGGTTTTTAATCTCTCTCTCTCTCTCTCTCTCTCTCTCTCTCTCTCTCTCTCTCTCTCTCTCTCTCTCTCTCTCTCTCTCTCTCTCTCTCTCTCTCTCTCTCTCTCTCTATCTATCTATCTATCTATCTCTCTCTATCTACCTATCCCCTCTCACGCCGGCGCACCACGATAAACCCAAGCGCGCGCAGCCCTGCCCACACCAGATCAAGTCTGGACACCCTGCCTCCCTCCCCACACCTTAATTCCTTCTCACCAACCCACAGGTTGGCTGATGGCTGAGTGTGGATGGATAGATGGGTGAGTGAGTGGATGTTGGATAGTTATCCATCGGCGCAGTTGCCTGATTGATTCATCGATATCTGTCTATTTGACTGACTTCGTGTACATCCTCGTCATCCACCTCACGTAGGTGGGTAGGTCCCTGACTACTTTCCTCATGAACTAAGAGCACATTGTTCACCCTCACTGGGATTCTAAACCCACGACTCGTTCGTATTGCATAAGAAAACAAAAAAAATCACCAGAAAATGATGAAGATAATACAGTTCAGCATAATGAAGATGATATAGTTCAATATGATGAAGATACAGTTCAATATGATTAAGATAATACACTTCAGTATGATTAAGATAATACAGTTCAATATGATGAAGAAAAATAAACTGATATTCATCTGGAATCTATGTCGTCAGCTTGAAATAAAACAATATAGCACAACATGGCACACAGTCAGTCAGAACAAGCGCTCGTAACCTCGAGCACTGAAGTACGAACCTTGAATTCATATGATTGTTCAGCCTTCGATCTGACCCCTAAGGGTCTAGGCCTAAGCTTAGCCCATCACATCATACTGGTAGCACTGTCTTGGTCAACACGACTGTCATCACGAGGCTTCATACTTCATTACATTGTCATTTCTACACAGAGTTTAGCCTGGTATTGTACAGCATCACTCACTCACTAGTAATGCTTCATACCAAGTCATTTATAGTACGTATACACTACTGTCATTTCTTGAACAAGTGAAAACTTTTACATAGTAGATCAATATTCAGTGATTCAATATGAATAGAAATAGGAATATATTTATGACAAATATTAATTTCAGTGGAGTTCTTTACTTGCATCTTGCCGTGAGAACAGACATCTTCCCACACAGCTATGGATGGCTTCTCAGAGAAAAATCATTTTGATGGTTTTTATTGTTTTATTTCTTTCGTTTCGTCTTTCCAGTGTATTATTAGCCGCTTTCTCGCGGTTGAACATCAGTAGTGACTATATATGATATTTGAATATCCTTTTTAACGTTAATCATGATATCCTTCCTGTCTCACATACCCCCCACACCACCCTGGCGTATGAGGGAGCAGTGATTACATGGTCGGAAGTTTACGCCGCATCAACAATTATCGAATGTTCCAAAATTATTTGAATCCCAGGAATGACTAGATCATCGGCTACTGTGGAATTATTATGATTTCTGATTTATTGACTATGGACGGAGTGGGGAGGGAAGCCGTGACCTAATGTTAGAGGAGTGTGGTTAGTAATGGATGGGTTGGAGGTGAGATGCGCGATGACCTGACGTCTTCCGAGACAGGACCGGATGGTGTGTAGCTAGTACCTACGGCGAAATTTTCCCAAAAAAACAGTGCCTGCGGGTAGCGCTCACTGCAGGAAGATACAGAGTTATAAAGAACGAGTCGTATGAACTACATGTTAAGGTTAATGTGGAGATTGTGTGTTCATGTTAAGGTTAATGTGGAGATTGTGTGTTCATGTTAAGGTTAATGTGGAGATTGTGTGTTCATGTTAAGGTTAACGTGGAGATTGTGTGTTCATGGAGTGAGAGCCAGCAGTTCGCGTAGAGATGAGGCAGGAAGAAGAGACGGCATCTTGGGCTAATGAAATCAAACTCAGTAGCTACTGAAGTGTTACATCTTGGCACAGTAGCTACTGAAGTGTTACATCTTGGCACAGTTGCTACTGAAGTGTTACATCTTGGCACAGTTGCTACTGAAGTGTTACATCTTGGCACAG